>NW_019739595.1:323116-456869 GCF_002891405.2 Cryptotermes secundus
CTTGAATATGCGTCCGTAGTCTGGAATTCGATTACGTCAACTGATGCCAACAAGCTGGAACGCATCCAGCAGAGGTTTGCGGCCCTTTGTTTTAAACGTTTCTTTCCTCAAGTTCATTACAATTATTCTCTTGCTCTTGAGGAGTTAAAATTACATACTTTATGTACTAGGAGACATCGCCTTGATGCTCTCTTTCTTATTCAAGTTTATTTTGGCTCTAAATTCTGCCCTTCTGTCCTGGAAATTGTTGGTCTCCGAGTTCCTGCTCGGTATATCAGAGATTTTGCATTGTTTAATGTTTGCTCCTTATTTAAAAATTGTCCCTCTGCTAGATGCGCACCAGCTGCTAATGCTGTCTGCAGGGATGTTGGCGTATTCGGAGCCAGGAATGTTCTACCCAAACAAATTTTAAATATAGTATAACTGTTAGTATTTTTATTAAATATTTATATTTCATTCGATATCAGCTATTTGTTTGTTTACTTTTACTTTTATTCATTATTATTTCTTGTAATTTGTATGTGACTTTTAATAAGTTTGTCTAGAATGTAATTCATTCTTCTGCACTGTGCTGTGTCCGTAATTGGCCTTGCGGCTGTTGACTCGGCACACTAATAATAATAAAGAATTGAACTGAATTAGTGGGGTGAGACATTCCACTTGGTACTGCGGCCACTACTGGCCTCTTGTACGAGCCCCAGATGATAGGTGAGGGTGATTGTGGAACAACTGGTGGAATCAAGATTGGCAGGGGAAACCGACAACATCGGAAATCGATCCCGCGACCTTGTGGCTTGTACATATTGCCCGAACCAACAACGCTACGCTATGTATGGACAGAGTAGAGCAAAACTCCCAGAATGAATTGCGTGAAAAACTGTTCAACGACTTTCAAAAATACATTTGAAGAGCCTGGTAAACAAGAGAGACGTAATTGGCGAATTTTTGCAAATGTTCATCGCGAAAATACCAAAAACCGAGCTGAGTAATGAAGTGTTTGTTCTCACAGTGTGACTGGGTCTGTTCTACACAATGATTCGTGATACAAGGTTTCATGTGCATCCCCAGTTTTGGCCGATGGACGCCTACAAACACTCAGAAAATTTATAAGCACTTCAGCCTGATCTGTCTAGACTGTTGCATTCTCTAAGTTTAGCGTCTTACAGCGTACTATAGAGCTCAGGAAATTTTTGTTTGGTGAAGCCCTGTCTTTAAGGGGAAGGAAATGCTTTCAACTTAACAGGGCTGTAACCTTGGAAGCCTATCTTCCTTTGTGACAAAGGCGCTGTGGTCCATTGATGCTACTTGCTTTGATCTGTTAAAGCTCACGGAGAGATTGGCCCTGACCCCAGAGAGCGACTGAAGATGCATATGTTTTCCTTTACAGGAATTACAGTGGACACACAGTACACCTCAGACAGCACGCATACACAGCTTCACTCATATCGCGGTATCATCTAGCACACAATGTCGGTTGTCATTGTCCTTCTAGTGCTATACTTACATAACCTATGGAGTATTTCATCAGCAGTGTTACGAGGGAAATATTTGAAACGAAGTGAGAAGAAGTAACAGAGAGCTGAAGAAAACTGCATAATGAGTAGTTTCATAATTTGTATTCATCACCACATTTCAATAGGAAGGAAGTGTAATACGCATGTCAGAGTTGATGAATGCATTTAAAACGTTGGTCGAAGAAACGAAAGGAAGATCCAATTCGAGAGAGATAGGTGTGGATTGGGGGAAAACGTTACTTCTAGCCGAGAGATCTTAATCGGTATAGAGACTAGGCTACTTGCTGGTCGTCCCAGAATTGGTGGTTCGATTTCCTGTAGAGACAAGAGATCATTATTTTCTTCGTAATGACCAGACCGCCTTTGGGATTCACCGAATAGCCTACCCATTAGGTACTAGCGGCTATTTCCATGGGGGGAAAGCGACAGGAGTGTGAATATAGCCACTTACATCCATCTAGTGACGAGGTCGTTAAAGGTGGATCTATACCTCCACTCTACTATACGTCTTGGAGGCATGGTACATAATTAATTCAGTCCGGGAATAACTTCATGGTTTCCTTGGCGGCTCTGTTGGTAAATTGGTTCGTACAGTATCGAGAGGTAGGATGACTGGTAAATAATGATTTTTAAAGGATTTTAACGACGTGGTCGTGGCGTCATTTGAGATACTGTCCCACTATTTGCCCCAAGAAGCTCAGAAAGTCCAGGATAAACTTGGAGTCGTAACAGTAGTTGTCTCGACCTAGATTCGAGCCGAGCACCTCCAGAATAAAAGTCAGAAATTTTCGGATTAATCGAGCGTCCTAAGTGTTCCTAATTTACAGAGTTAACACTTCAGCAATCATTTTAAGGGTGATCAAATCAAGGATTAAGGGATGGACGGGGGACGTTGCAGGCGTGACATACATGAGAAATGAATTTAAAATGTTTAGTTTAGTTTAGTTTAGTTTAGTTTCTTGGGGCGGGATGAGGCTGAGTCCACTAACTGGCCTATTGTGTCAGCCATGGGTGATGATGAGTGTGGAGCAGTCGGTGGAATGAGAATTGGCAGGGGAAACAAAAGTAATCGGAGAAAACCTGCGCCAGTGTTACTTTTCCCACCACAAATCCCACATGACCTGACCTGGCCTCGAACCCGGTTCGCCACGGTGGGAAGCCGGCGACTAACCGCCTGAGCTATGGCACGGCTAATTTAAAATTCTATTTGGAGGAACTAAAGGCGTATATGGGAGGATACCAAAATGGCCGTTAACAATATAATATGGCAGTATGTCAACTAGATTCATCTGTCTCGAGAGAGAAACGAGTAGAAGCCTCTGGTGTGTACGCTATTATGTGCTACTTCTAAATCAGGTGCCTAATATATTGATTAGCCGAGCGATTATCAGCTTTTCTATAAATTTAACCATGATCCTGTTTTCTTGTTAAACATAACGTTTCGGACACTGGATTCTGTTCCGTCTTCAGGTGGAACCTATCCAATGATAGAGCTAGTCCCTATCTACGGAGACAGGCTCCAGTCTCCGAAATCTTGTGCGTTAAAGAAAAAAAAAGGGACGTTGAATAATGTCCAGAAACACAATAACTATATTAATATACAATCGTCACAAACTTTTACATATTGCCTTCTACTCCATTCAATTAGATGTATAACGTCAGGCGACTGTCACATTAGAAGCTACTTTACGCCAATCGCCAATCAATTCGTCTTGGCCCCTTAAGACTCACGACCAGAGATCTTTTTTTGCTACTGGACCCTTGCAGTCATAATCCTTATGTAACATCCTCTATGACAGGAAGATGGGATTTTATATCATGAATATGCTTTGCCTTTGTCAAGTGTAGATCACACTTACAGCATTTTTACTTTTGCACTATATACAAGTCCCCTGTCAGTCCAGGCTTTGAAAAGCAGATCATACCTATCTTACGTATTTTATGCTATAACGGCAGCTTAGTCACTTGAACGGTCGTAAGCTTGACCACCGCCAAGTTTAAGCCTGATTGCACAACCCCTCTGTGTACATAAAAATTTCGCGAACGTCAAATTGACATTTGCCACTACGCAGTTTAGGGTTGCCATGGCAACGGATTCTCAAGCGTTAACATGTGTTATGAACGTAAGATTTGCAGTAGGTCGCAAACAATCCTGCTGTCTTTTGTATCAGTCTATCGTGTCCGTATTGTGAGTACTGACAATATTTGGAAGTAGATATGTGATATGCTACATTAAGGAGAGTCTTGACATGTATAACTCTTATTAGTGGGAACTGGAGTTAAACGTCAACCTCGGTGCATTATTCAATAACATGAAGAACTGAAAAGAAATACAGAAAAAAGAAAGGGAGGCTAACAGTAGGAAAGCTTACATAAGAAGTGATGAGATTTCTGGTTGAATTCTAAAGTCATCTTTAAAAATATTACATTTTAAGTTGATCCATATTTTGTCATATAAACATAGTGTGACATGTTGCGCAAAGGAGAACCCCCCCACCGGCAGTGACGTGGCGGGTGAGTCAGCGCTCCCCTCCCCCTCCTCCGCACGGTAACGTAACGGTGACGCAACAGGATTGTTACGGTAGTAACAGCGGTTACTACCGCTAGCGTTACTAGCAACACAGCGCCAGGCAACAAGGGTGCCTATTACGTGGCCGTTTTCCGTATTGTCCGATCAAGGCTACATAAGGAGCAGCGAAGGCTATTCCCAGTTAGTTGTACTGAGTCAGACAGTTAGTCCTGGAGCTACCTACGAGTCAGTCCTCGAGCTACCTCCGAGTTAGTTCCGAGATAGCCAGCAAGCAGTCAGTTGTATTCTGGCATCTGGAATGTACTAATTGTGATACTGCAGATAGCAGTAATCGTAAATCTGTAATTTGGGTGATTGTAAGTGCGAATGTGAAATAAAATTCGCTACATCAAATACATCGTGAAGTTATTTGTCGCGATATACGCCCGATACGCGACAATACAATCTTTTTTCTACGATCAGTCCTAGCAATGTTTGAAAAGAATTTACAACTTCGTAGAATCTTTAAAATGTGCAAAGATAAGTCAGAAGGCGTCAGCGAAAGCTTCTTGCGATTGGCCCTACTAATCACTTCCCACGCAACCTAAATTCGTATATTTGTATTATGGAAGTGACAGGTAGTGATTTATTTGATCTTCATCATTCAGTTGCCTTTCAGCACCAGCGGCGTCAAGACGACCGCAGGGACCAAAGGAGAAGACTGTGCGGTGATTTTATTTTTGTGGCCTGAAGGCACAACAGCTGAGTCAATTCGTTCGAAGTTTATCTGCACGGTGATGGTGTTTTTTTTTTCGGAGAAACGCATCACAATACCGAACAGATATCGACTAAATTTAAACTCATCTTAAAGTGCAGACCGCCGAGTATCAGTTTCTGGAAGTATGGACGAACACGGGCTCCAAAATAACCATTTGAAGCCAATGGTTTCCATATATACCACCTGCTTAAGCATTTTCAGCATTTTCCTCACAGTGTATTTGTGTTTTTCGTGTTATTCTCGTGAGAGATATCAAACTACTTCTCTAAAAACGTTAATTGGTTGGTCTTTGTAACGCACGCAGTAAAGTGCGGTAAAAGGTAAAGTTGTTCCTGTTCTTACTTAACCTACAAGGCATGAAGACAAATGGGGGAGTGGAGATATATTTCCACATATTCTCAACCACTACACCTGATGAGAAACTCACGCTTTGGCAATTCTACATGGGGGGGAGAGCACCCCGATTCCTACTGTATATGAGGCTGGGTGGGCCCCAGAGCCGGTCTTGATGCTGTGGAGAAGAGAAAACTTTTAACCCTACCGAGAATCGAACCCAGATTCTTCTGCCCTCCAGCCCGGAGCTTGTCGCTATACCGACTGAGCTATCCCTGCTTTGTTTTCTGTGTGGTACGTGACAAATTTGTAAATATTATTTAAACAGATTTCAGACTTCTACCACTCAGTGCCTCACAGATTTAGAGGATTAGTGGCTGTAAGTACGGACGAGGGAACAACACGCTTCATTAGAGGCGAAAATTAATAACAGCTTCCCGATTGACAGTCAGTGATGCATGAACCAGTCGCTAATGGAGTTCAGCTCCCCTGAGTGAGTTCAGGAGCCCAGCGCTCCCTCTCTGCGGCTGCAGCTCTGAATCGTAAATACAAATCATCTTCTTGTAACAACCAACGGTAAAATATGCCCGTCTGTTTCGGCGGCGACACTGAAAGAAACAATTAAAACGCCTCATTTCGATAATCACGGTAGCGACTATGAAAAGTTCTATCTTCTAGGATATGATGCCGTATATTGTTGTAAATTATTACCGACGTTTCGGAGAAAAGTGCTGCTTCAAAGCGACAAGGAATACACAATTGTTGGATTCGAAGTTCTCAGATCGGCGTATATAAAGAATATCATATTCTATGTTGTGACTACCACATAGTTTTATAGAACTTATCGACGTTTCGAAGCTTCGTAGTGCCTGAACCTTCGGAATCAAAGTGAAATCCGAACAAGTAAACTTGTTAGCTTTGAGGTTCTTCCAGTAGCGATATTTTTTGGAATGTTACGTCTTGCAGGTTGGTAAACATTTATCGACGTTTCGAATGAATGTTTTTCCTCCATATTGAGGGTCGCAGAGTAAGTCGAGCAAGCAATTATAATATAGCAAGCTGGGTAATGCAAATCTACTTTTTTATCCTGTAGATGGAGGCGGTAAGTTACTCTGAAACGTGTTCAGATTTCTACCAGAGTACACGGCATTGTGTTCCAGACGATATTAATCTTTATAACACAAGTTGGTCCTGCCATTAAAAACACAGAACCTTCTTGTGTAGCCCAGGACTTAAATCGGTAAATAGAAGATTCCCCACAGACTGAATAATAAAATTTAGGTTACATTCGGGAGAGCAAATTCTCTGTTTTCAAACAGTAGATGTCGTGACTGTTCTCTATTCTTCCTATTTCAAATTTAAATGACATTGTAATCACTCTGAAAGGGCACTTCAGTATATAAACATTTCACTCTGCGGTATCTTATTGCGCCGGTGCTCTCTACACAGCGTCGGAAAGTGGGTTGACAGATGAAGATGATTTGGAAAAGATTTCTAAAAAAAAGGGATCGTTGTTTATAGTCGGCATTGGCCGATATTCGAATCGTTCAGTTTAAGAACACGCGAATCTCAACTCGCTGGGGCCACACGAGCGCACGAAATACGTCCCTTGTAACGAACGTCGTGACGTCCGTTGTATAAATAAACAAGAGAGACGAATGCTAAGCTTTCTTCTGGTTCCATTGCAGACATAAAACTACGCACCGCTTTCTGCTACTGTGTGGTGTCCTCAGCAACGTCCGTCATAAAGTACGTTCGTTGCAACGGACGTACTTCGTGCGCCTTAACGCTACTAACTGGCTCAGCACATCGTGACACCGCTACCTGACAGACCTCAATAGGAACATGAACCGCCATGATAACTCCAAATCTCTCTTTCTATGCATAGTGGGGTTGCAGTCTATGCGAGGGATGCGTTCCTGAAGACCTAGCATAGTTCAAGAGAAGTTTCCTCGTAGGAATAAATTCGCGTTATTTCAAACTTTGCCCATAAACTGAGACTTTGTTAATAATTTTTTACATCGCACTATTTCAAATTCGCATAAAATGTGACTGCTCTGTCTGTGTATAAATATATCCCCCCCCCCGGCACTACAGCCCCAGTGGGCCTAGGCCTACCTCCATGAACTTCTCCGTTCACTTCGGTTTTTCTAGATCTTACACATACGGTAGGACTCCTTGGGCGAGTGATCAGCTTGTCGCAAGGCCTCTACCTGTAGACAAACACAGAAAAACGCACACAAACATCCATGCCCTGAGTGGGATTCGAACCCACGATCCCAGCTTCCGAGTGAGCGAAGACAGTGCATTCCTTAGACCGCTCGGCTACCGTGACCGGCTATATAAATATATACACATATAAAAGTAAAGTCCTTTTGCCTAACCAATTAAGCACTACACCATGAAGACGTATAAGGGAGTGGATGTATAGATCCATAGTATGTTCTTGACGTAAGCACTTGTTGGAGTTGAGTGGTCAGCTTCGTGTTCCGGCCGCTTTACTCCCGGGAAAAGAACCATCGATATCCAAAAGTGCCGGTCACGGTAGCCGAGCTGTCTAAGGCAAGCACTGTCTTCGCTCGCTTGGAAACTGGGATCGTGGGTTCGAATCCCATTCAGGGCATGGATGTTTATTTTGTGTGTGTGCGTTTTTCTATGTTTGTGTACAGGTAGAGGCCTTGCGACGAGCTGATCACCCGCCCAAGGAGTCCTACCGAACGTGTAAGATCTAGAAAAACCGAAGTGAACGGAGAAGTTCATGGAGGTAGGCCTAGGCCCACTGGGGCTGTAGTGCCAAAAAAAAAAAGTATATAAAGATGTAAAGTAACACTGAAATGAAAACTCTTTTAAATTCGCAATTTCGGGGTTACCATAGCAACGAACTGCCAAGCGTTGACATGTTGGATGAATGTATGGTATGTAATAAGTCATGAAAACGCGAGATGATCTGTTTCATTGAATCCTGTCTACCCTGTTCGAGGATTTACGATGGGCTGTGAGTGTTATCAGCGGAAGATGGTGTTAAAACATCTGTCTCGATGTCTCACCTGATAGAAATTAAGACCGGAAATGAATTCGAAATAAACCAAGGAAAATTAGTAGAATGATATCTTGTATAACAAATTATTACACATTCCGTTTGCACTAGTCTCATATAAATATTTTTTTACGGTTTTCTTACCGACTCTGAATTTTGACCTAAAAGGAACGAAGCATCTGGAAACTTAAGAAAACTGCTCCACGATGAACTTCGTAATTTACACTCCCCGTCATATATCGTTAGAAAAATCAAAGAGGGCCAGGACATATAGTATGCATGGGGGAGAACAACAGTGCTACAAAGTACTGGGAGAATAACTTGAAGGAAAGAACCACTAGAAAGACATAGACATAGAAAGAAATATAATACATATTACTTTCAACAAAAGACGAACATTTTACACATTTTCCCCTTTAAAAATTAGAGTAAAAATGTTATGCTATCCTGTAACAGGCCGTGGAGAACCATACGATTGTGAGACGTCGAGGCTGCCACATTTGCTAGACAATCGGTTCACAGATGAAGGTGAAGTTGTCGTGCCTCTTAAATTCGAGGAATGTGCAACTTTGTAATTTTTCCCCTAAAATCCCACATTCAAAAAGTAGATACGTCTTAAATTCGAGATCGTCTTATATCCGAAGTAATACCGTATTAAAATGGATCTTTAATAAGTTGTAAGGGAGAAGTGAACTGGATTCTACTGGGAGAGGGTAGGGGCCAGAGACTGGCTGTTGTGAACACGGCAATGAACTTTCGGTTTCCACAAAATTTAAATTTCTGGAGTGGCTGAGCAACTATTAGCTTGTCAAGATTGACTCAGTTACTTTCCTCTTGACACAGACTGCAGAATTGTGTGGGTCAGGGTACTGAGAGAAAGAGCTTTGGGTCGCAGAGCATTCTGGAAGAAGTAGCTGTATCTGTGTTTTTCCACTGCGAACTACCAACGCACACGGCGTCGATTCCAGTTTGTTGCGAAGAGTTACTGCAAAATCAGAATATGAGTTGCATTTCTGTCGATACGTCCAAAGGAATCAAACTGAGGAAAGCGAGGACCACAAAATGAGTTGCGCACGCACAACTGACTGTCAGGCTAACATGAAGTACTTCATATTTCGATCGACGTTGCACATAGAGACAAGGAATCTTAGTGGATTTGATTCATTCTTCCATTGACCGATCGATACAAGTTTCAACCGGAGATAAAAGGGTAAAATTATCATTGTGCTTAACTAACTAAGCACAACGCCATGAAGATGTATGAGGGAGTTGTATAGATCTACGTTTTCTTGACCTCAATACTAGTTGGAGGTGATTAGTTAGTTTCACGCCCCGGCCGATTTACTCCCGGGGAAAGAGCTCCAGGTACTCTTCGGATAAAGGGCTGGGTGGATGACGTGGAGACGAAAACATTCTTGACCCTTACTCCACACTTGGATCGTCCAGCCAATCGCTATACCAGCTGCGATATCCCTGAAACTGTAAACTTTAACTGGTGTCAGGCCGACTGGAAGAGAGAACAGACTGACTCTTCCGCCTAAGTCCGTGCTCGCTAAGTTTGATTGCCACGTAGGTTACGGAGCTCCCGCGACAACGGATGAACACTATGGCACAGGGGTAAGCAAACTAACGGAACAGCATAAATGTACAGTGTTATATTTCTGATACGTTATGAAAATTCTCAGTAACCAATGTTAATTCGGTTACCAGTAAACGGTTATTTGTGATTTATTTTTCAGATTATAATCTGAAATTGATAATTATTGATAATTATTGATAATTATCAATAAATCGAGAGCACAACGTGTTATGGAAGCGCCATTATTTTCTGTTTGCTGGAACTGCCGGCTAGAAGTCTCTATGTACTCGGAAGATCCTAAAACCGGCCATCCCAACACAACGTTTCTTCATTTCCGTCCGTCTCTAACCAAATGCTGAATCGTCTCCAAAATTCCGAGTTTTCATCGCATGTTTCTCATACAGCCCTCCCAAACAGAAATTCATGAAATTTCACGAAAATTAAACCCCCTTTGCCGTAAAGGCCACCATTTATCCATGTTTTGCAATTCGACAGTAATTCGAAAATGAAATTTCCTAGGCCACTGCCTCAAGTCCTTAATTCTAACTATCTTAAGACTCCTTCATACTCCTTTTATCGAAGGACGAGAGGGCGAAGCCTGGGAAGCTTCTAACAGAACGATGCTGTTTCTACTCTCCCTCCTAACAATAAATTTATCTCTCAATTTTCCTATGACTTTCACTTCCATCCACCTCTCAGTCACGTACTGTGAAGATTCTCTCAATTTTTCTACGACTTTCACTACCACCGCCCTCTCAGTCACGTACTGTGAAGATTCTCTCAATTTTCCTACGACTTTCACTTCCACCCCCCTCTCAGTCACGTACTGTGAAGATTCTCTCAATTTTCCTACGACTTTCACTTCCACCCCCCTCTGTCGCGTACTGTGAAGACAGAAGGCAGTGTCTGTGTCTATACTATGACTGACGTTTCGTCTTCATCGGATCCTGAGACAGATTAGAAATTTCTAGATTCTGTTTCCAACATGAACTGTGATCCTATATTATTGTCGGTATTTTCGTGACCTATAATATTCAAGCCGGAAACAATAAAATAAAACTGCTTACGGAATCTGAAAGCGTAACTCAAAGAGACTTGTAATGCTATACTCGCCTCACTGATTTCTAGAAGAAAATACGTCATACCTCAAAATGGCGACTTTTCATGAGAAAGGAATGTGCGTACTTTGGTTTTTCGAAACGAAGTCCGTTACCAAAAGACAGTGTCATTACAGTTCATTATCCTGCATGGAGGCAGGATCGAATACTTCCACCGTAGCACTGCGAGACGTAAGAGGCTACCAAAAGGAAAACCTCGAATCTGAGACAGTAAATTAAGATCACGATTCCCACGGGACTTAGACTCGAAAATAACTGCGCTGGCGAAGTCCAGCAGCAACTGTAAAAGACAGATCCGTCCTCTCGTCAGTGACAGCGCCCAACATCAACAAACCCGCAACTGTCTGACAGTAATAAAAATCAGGTCGTAAGCCCCAGATGGGTGTTTTATTCCAAGACACTCTGGCCGAGTGACCGTCGGTCGTCACATGAGACCCAGACTCCAATCCATGCATTCGCGGGAAGCATCTATAGAGGAGGGAAGCGGAGAAAACTTCCATCGTCCGAAGCGTTACTAAGCAACGACTAACGAACACACAACAGACTGAAGCTCGTCAGTGCGTTCATTATAGCAACAATAAATATCTGTGTAAGATTTGAGGCTTTCACGGCGGTGACTATGAAGAAAGCAGTCTTCTGGGATTTGGCACTGTNGCAATACGTTCCTCCAAAACGTCGGTTAACACCACATATACACAGTGCCAAATCCCAGAAGACTGCTTTCTTCAATAAATATCTGTAAAGAAGTTTAATACTTGGTTGTCTCTTCAAGCATCGACATTCCCACATTTTCTTCCGAAACGTCAGTATTTTTTCAGATTACAGGGCGTTAAAACCCACAGGCCCCGTACACTTCATAGTTACCGCTGTGAGAACCTCAAATCTAACTTAGGGTAAAAAATTTCCTAGCCGAAACTGAGAAGTGGTTCCTGCAGGATAATCTGCCACTCTCTCAAACTGAATGACATGTGGCTTGCTGCGTGTAATGGGATCGCTTTCAAGAAACAATTTCTACCATGAAGAGGGAGGCAGGATATTTCCCCGAAATGTTGGTACCCACCTATGGGACTACACATTGAGCGCCTTGAGAGCCCCAGATCTCTCATCTCAGCAAGGATTCATTTCTGAACTAACGAAATGATGTTCGTCTTTCCCATCCATAAGTGAACACATACCGGCTCGAACACGGATGTCCTCAAGTCAAGAAACAAAGTAGCGTAAATGATACTAACGCTTAATTTAACCCTTTAATGACCGAAAAGTCAAAGTTATGTTACGACCGAGGTCAATCGGCCAGTCTGTCTTGGTGTCAAGCCCTCATCTGGGGCCCAAGACCAGATTTTTATTACTCTCAGACATTTGCGGGTTTGTTGATGAGGGGCGCTCTCTCTGACAGGACGGGTCTGTCGTTTACAACTGTGCTGGTCCTCGCTAGCGCAGTCATTCTCGGGTCTGAATCCCGCGGGACTCATATCCATATTTTACTGTCTCAGTTTCGAGACTCCTCAAACATGGAGGGCCTGGTCCCCGTATTTATATCCCCAGGGAACCGGGTGGCCAGTTTATATCCCCAGGCACTGGGTTCACTTTTCCGTCGCCTCCTACGAGTCGCAGGTGGTACTGTGGAGGTATTCGAACCCGTATCCACGAGGATATTAAAGCCTGAATTTCTTTCATATAATATATAAGAATTCAGTTCTTACCTCATACATAAGGGCACGGCTACGAAGCCATCCGATTAATGCTGTTTAGGGAAACAGCTCTGTTTATTGTGAGAACCATAGGAAAGAGTTAATATACGCGTACTGTGTGGGCAGATTGTGTTACAGCGGGTAGTACGTACACTAATCACTAAGCTGTGAGGGGTTAAAGGCACTCGATTACGTTGACGTCATCTGAACTATCGGGTAAGAAATTCATTTCCTGGCTGGAAGAGTGACAACTGTGATCAGAGTAACTGTTCCAAACAGGACGCAGTGCGATAAGGTTGCATCCTCTCTCGCGAGCCTTTATCAGGTGCCCGGCTCATTGGCTCCGCTGTGAGAGACAAAGCCCGATTTATTCTCCCCACTTTACACTCGAGCCTTCTAGAGCGCTGCACTTCATTTTACGAACGTCACGAAACTGTTCAGAGAGTTCAGAGTGTATCCGTAAGTAATGAAGACTTGCTGTACATGTGGGAGATTTAAAAACGAATTGAATTCTATTGTGCGGAGGCATTTAACAGACACTGGCCAGCGACCAGCTCCATTTTGTACTATTAGCTTTTTCATGCACACCCATGTTTGGGTGGGAAAAAATTTGTTCCCCTAGTAACGCAACAAAAAAGACTCCACGGTCCCGGTCGGGGTTTATTTTCCCGCCAAACTCACGTTCGTACATAAATTGAAGGATCAATTGCTCCTTTCGTGCCGCTATCTTGTTCGATTTTTTCGACCCTAAAGATGGAGGCGATATATTCCTCCGAAACGTCAGTTGACTTTTAACATGCTACACGGCGTTATATCCCAGAAGATACTATTCATAACTACCGCCGTGAAAACTTCAATTCTTACACAACTGTTCCTTTACTGCCGTGAGACGAACAGGCTGGTGTACAAGGTGCTCAGTTCGAATCTCCACCGGGACACAGCCTATTTCGATTATTGTTTTTCGTGGGTTTTCTCAGTTACTGCATAAGAATGCTGGAATATTACCTCGATTAAGCCACGGTTGTTTCCGTTCATATCCTTTCTACTTCTTCTTTCATCAGCTGTCCCACCTTTTGACGCTTTATATTCTAGTTCACGATAAAGCCGTGAAATAAACCAAATAAATCAAATAAATTCCCGATAAGAAAGAACCACGAAGTTTTCTTTATACGCAGTTTCCGTAAATTTAGGCATGTGAAACTAACTCCATAGAACAAAGCCCTTAAGAAACCGGCAGTCACTTAAATAGCCTACTTAAGGAATGTTCCTCTTTTTATGGAACCCGAATTTCATTCCCGCGTTCACAACCGATCGTAACTGAACACGATCCTAAGCCAGATGGATCTAAATTCACGCTCCAATATTCTGTTTCTCTATGATGACTTTTAATATTGTCACGTGTTGGGTATGTCACGCGACAAATAATTTTACGTGGGTCTCGGATTCAGCGAATCTTTATTGGACACTCACACTTACACACCATACAATTGTTATCGCTTCAGCTGTATTCTGCAGCGGCTATCTTTCAACTGTCTTGTATGGCGACTAGGTTCCAACTGTCTTGTTGCTGTCTGTAGCTCTCGGCTTATGTAGGTATTCTGAGGACTCAGCAGAGGACACCTTACGCCAAGGTTCGATCTCGCGTGTTCGGCAATCCATTGCTTCGGGAACGCTCTTTATACGCTGGTAACGTGTTTCGTCTCATCTGTTGTTACTCAACGGGGCCTTCTGTTTTTCATCTCTAAGGAAACGCGTTCGTTGTTTCGACTGTTCGACTGTTTCTTAGTATTTTAAATTTCGGATAGAAGCCTTGTTAGCATACTTTCCTTATTTTAAGAAAAACTCAAGTCGACTAATGCGATCTCCATGCTGTCTGTGCACCTCCCCCATAAACTTCTGCATGACTGAACCAATACTTATGAAACTTGGTATGCATATCATGGCACCTGAATCCCTCCCATCAGTCCTTGTGTCTGCATGTGTATTCCTCCTATCGTTGCTAGGCATCAGCTCGATAAACACGTTCCCGCGGCAAAGTATACATTAAAAATATAAAAATTGTTCGACGCATATGTCTGCGGGTCTGTCTGTGTATGTCCCATATCGCTGTTTGGTAACAACTCGGGTCTTGTCATGTAACAACCATGTTGTCAGCCTTACGCGCCTCGTGACCTTTACCGCCAGGAAGATTCCTGGTACTCATTTCGATTAGAGACTGAGTCGACCCCAGGGTCATGCTGCGGCTAGAAGGGTTAGGTCAATTGAAAAATCCAATGAGTTCATCGGGAACCGAAACAGCGACCTCCCGGGTTGTAGTAAAGTGCGTCAACTACGCTACCGCGTGTCTCGGGGTCACAGATGGGGGACTGGATCTCTCTGGAACAGAATGAGGACAGGATGAAGACTTGTGAACACGACGTAGGAACTTCGGGTGACATTAAAGACGGAGGTTTCGTGTCTAAGCAACTATAGGGATTGTCCTCCGTGGAGTTAGTTAACTGTTTCCAGATGGGGCGCATGGGTGGAAGGACACAAAACTAGAGAATTTTGTTTACGTTTTCAGGGCATTTGCATAAACATGCAGAGTAATGCTACAGGAGACGCGCGACAAGACTGGGAGTTGCTTAGATTTAAGGTAAAGCCAACGATGCAGAGAACGTTAATTAAAAATTTAATACGCAGAGTGATTATGCAAAGTTGACATGACAATCTTACAACCATTGATAATGTCACGTGTAGGATGGTACGCGTGACGAAAATGATGGGTTCTAATTCGGATGATTGGATTTATAAAAATTTCGGTTACAAGTTCTCTTAATCACACTTAATACAGAGCTATCCCAATTTTTACACTTCATAATTCACCGTTGCAAAGGCAGTAGGATCCTCCGTCTTCGCTAGTCGTCTCCTAGCAACGGATCCCAACGCAGGAACTAGCACTTCAAATCACTATGAGGTCTTCTTGCCGTTTCTTCTTCAATCTCCCTCGAACATCGGAACTCAACTAAAAAGTCACCTGAAATCTCCTTAGCTCAAAGTCAAAGTCACGTTGCGACTGACGGTCAGTCATTAATTTTTGGTTTCGAGCGCCATCTGGGGTTCATGACCAGATATTTATTACTGTTTGACAGTTACGGTCTCGTTTTTTGTGGGGCGCCCTCTCTGACGAGAGGACGGGCCTGTCTTTTGTATATGCTGCTGGCTCTTGCCAGCGCAATCTTTCTCGTGTCAGAGTCCCTTGGGACTAGCGACCATATTTTATTGTCTCAGATTTGAGACTTCCCTCTTCGTCGCCTCCTACAACTTGCAGGGTCACGGTGGAAGTATTCGACTACTCCTCCAGACTGGTCTCTCCTTAGCTGCAAACGGACTTATGTTATATAGCCGCGGTACAGACAACACAGAAAACACAGTTCTACTGTTACGTAGCGCAGACCACACAGGAAAAACTAGACACGTGATAGCTAAGCACTGTTGGGATGTGACATAATTGCGCCTTGGGGGTTTCATAACCCCATTGTTCCATTATTTCTTGGGTGTATTACTTAGAAACGGCTGTTTCTGTGGCTCAACCTTTCTTCCATGTAGCAAATGCGCCATAATACTGATAGATCATGTGAAATGGGGTACGGAGTCAAATAGGCAACACGTGAAAAAGATGAATGAACCCTCACGTTAAAGAAACCAAAACCGGGTAGTCAATGTGTCGCATTCAGGCCTCCTTGCACTGCAATTTTATATATTAAATAGGCCAGACAGTTTGTACAGACACTACTGGTTGTGTAGCTACATTGTACAACGGCACAGAAGAAAATGGCGTCCGTTATAGACAGGAACGTCGTGTTACTTTTGGATGCGTCAAATGGAGAAATAAAATTGTTTTCAGTTTTAAATTTCTCAAGAAGTGAACGCGAGTTCTGTTTCTAAATCACCTCAATTTTGGAGAACACGGGGCCTGCATCCGCAAGCCTGTGTTCAGTACAGCCTCAAACACTGCGATCTCACATAGTTATGTTACAATGGCATTATAACTAACTAGTATTAACAGAGTTCACTCGAGGCAGGGATGTCTGTATTGTGTGCGTTTATTCCGTGTTTGTGTTATCCTGTGTATAGGTAGAGGCCTTGCGACGGGCTGATGACTCGTTCAAGGAGTCCTACAGACTGTGTATAACTATGGAGTTGTAATAAACCATCAAATACCAAAATACTCCAGTAATTCCAAACCAAAACACTTCGTATGATATCTGGAACACCATGGTACGTCTCTAATCAAACTTTACATGAGGATTTAAAAATACCATTAATACAAGATGTAATTAAGTCAAACATAAACAAATACAAAGATCGAATAACAGAGCATGTAAACCAACTTACAAGTGACTTATTCACCCAACCCTTAGAAAAAAGAAGACTGAAGAAAATCTGGCCAGAAGAATTTCTCTATGATGTGTAACCACACGGAGAACCATTACTGAATGGTACCCGTCACAAGCCTTCAAATCTTAAACAATTTACTTACTACTCATATTGTTACTATGGAGTAGATTGTAAATTTGCAAGAAATAAAATAAAAAAAAAGACTGTGTATCAAATTACGAAACTGAATAAGCGGCCAGGGCAACAATGGGCTGTATAGCCATTGATAAATGAATGAGTGAATTAATTAATTAATAAAGTACAGCGGAATCTAATCAACTCGTGAGGTGTTTTAATTTAAGTGTCGCAGCAGAACAAAATGGCGCAGTTTCAGGCAATCAGGTGACATTGCTACTTCTCTTTACAAACTCCTTTACCCAAAATTAGGAGGCTGTGTTCCTAAAGTAAGGGGGCCAAGGTGAGACATCTACTTCACTGAAAATTCAGAATATACACACCCCTAAGTCACAACTTCTTTTCAGCGGAATAACACAATTAAATTGGCTTTGTTTCAAGATGCTGCATTTCTCTAAAACGAAATTTGGTGCAATATATTCGTATATCTTCATTGTCAAGTTTTAGTTATGGTACCCAAGCTCTAATTGAAACTTAATGGCGATTTATTTTAAGACAACCATTTACGCGACTGATTTTCCATATTTGGATCTCCTGTCACACTCCAAGTTTCGACCCTCAGTAGGGTTATAAAACAGATCACATTACTGAACTACAACTAATCAGATTGCTGCGATAGAGACTCCTTAATGTCTCGTCTGTGGTTTTCACAGCGGTGACAATTAAGAGCACTATCTTCTGAGGCGTGACGCCGTACATTTAGCCTGCATACCGGAGAATTTAAGAGTCTCCATTCGTCCCATGAAGAAACTTTCGGCACGGCAATGTATTCACATACACAGCAATTAAGGAATACTCTGTCACACACAGTTTCCGTGTCGCGTAACGATGGCCCTTTTGACTGGAGTAACATGATTTATAGGCCGCGCCATAGCTCAAGCGATAGTCGCTGGCTTCCCACAGCGACGGCCCTGGTTCGATCCCGGGTCTGGTCAAGTGGGATTTGTGGTGGACAAAGTGGAGCTGAGGTATGTTTTCTCCGAGTATTTCGGTTTCCCCTGCCAATCTTCATTCCACCAACTGCTCCACAATCACTCTCACCTATCATCTGGGGCTGGGACGATAGGCCAGAAGTGACCGCAGTACAAGGGGCTTAGTCCCACCCCACTAGCAATAGAAAAACCATGATTTATAAGTAAAGCGATATGGTAAGGGAAAATACTTCTGTATAGATGATATTTTGTAACATAAATTTTATATCAACATTTGTAGAATTTGCTTATATTTCTTTCAATAATTTTGTGTTCAATAAATAATAATTCAGGTATTTATTTTTATGTGCTAACTCAGAAGCTACCGAAGCGAACCACAAAGTGAGCACAATAAGAGAAATAAAAAGTAAAAGAAACAGACATATGTAGAGCAAATACATACACATATATACATATATCGGTGCTTAGTACATGCAGGAAAAACTTGACATTATAATAACACTGTAAAAAATAAGTAACTGCCATTTAACCACATTACCCGAAAGGCTGACACTGTAAAAATGGCTTTCAAACACTAACGCCATTACACGTTTCACTTGCGTTCAAGATGCAGCAGACAGAAGGAAGTTTACTACGTGAAAATGAAATACAGGAGGCATGTCCCTTGCTGTAAATCCGATACCAAAAGCGGGGCGAGTAATACTGAAACGACATTACAAATAATGTTATGTTTTCATTTTTCGTCAAATAGGGTACAGTTGACCGAATAATTTACCGACAGCGCCATTACACAAACTGCAAATAGACGTAAGAAAGGATGAAATCGAGACTTAGATGTAAATATATCACAATATAAGAAACCGTTTACAATACGTACGGCATCGCAGCTTGATACGTGTATTACGCAAGGTAACCTCAAATTTCTTGGCCGAAAAATGTATCTTGTTTTAGGCCTGCTTTTAATGTAAGAAAACAGAATAACACTCACCCACTGTGTAGACTGCAGACTGGAGTCCTCACGAATTTTAAACACATACACACTTTAGTAACACTTACACATAAACACAATTCACGCATGAACAAGGAGTAATGGCAGACACCACACACAACATGACTGACACTAGTAACTACGCTTAGTGCACAAAGCACACGATGCTTGTAAGATGCACACAAATTGCACGTATTTGTGGGGCCGGTACCCTAGCACTACTGAAAACTGAAAGTCAGAGCCTCTTGCTTGCATGCTCACCACCCACGCGGACTCAGCAGCAGCAGCAGCAGCAGCTAGTACGGGCCTCCACCCCATTCGCCAGCCTTCATTCAATTGCACTGTCTCGCCCGCACTCTCTGGACAAACCTATCTCCGCTCTTACTCTTTGACGCCTACACGCTGGCTGCCCTCACTAAGCTGACGAACGGCTCGATATGGCGTACCTCGCGGGCTCGCTGCTCAATTCATTCATAGTTCACTCGGTCTCTTACACAGCCAACAGAATTTCAATTAAATTCACTAACGGTTCAGAACCTTACTTCTTCCTATCTGATACACAAACGCGTAAGAACTGAAACTACATCACATTTCGTCAAACGGGTTAGAGTAGAGGTAATATTCTGGACTTGAGCTAGGGAGGTACACGCTTCGAATCTCGGCCAGGATACCGGCTAACTTTCTTCGTGATTCCCTCAGTCCCTGAAGGCAAAGGCCGTGGTAGAATTTCGATTAAGCCATGACCTCTTCCTTCCAGATCCTTCTCTATTCCTCACTCATTAATCACCCCGTCACCTGACACTGTATAATATCAATAATGACAACGTAGCAAAATAAACCATATATGCAAGGTTAAATTGTCCCTGTGCTTAATTAAGCACACTACCATCAAGCCATAAGTGGGATGGAGGTATGACTCCACCATTCTTGGTCTCGGCACTTGATTGAATATTGTGGTCAGCTTCATGTCCCTTCCGCTTTACCCCAGGAAGAAGAACTCGCGGTATACACTGATAGGAGGCTGGGTGGGCCCCAGAGCCGGTCTGGAAGCTGTGGAGAAGACAACAATCTTGACTCTGCCGGGTATTGAACACCGGTCCTTCCAGCTCGTATCTCATCGCTATGCCAACTGAGCTATCCCGACATATATATATAGTCAGAGGAGTGCAACGTTTCTTCTTTCTTAGGCTAGGGTAAGACTGAGTGTCTTGGTACTTGGGCCTTAAATGGCCCATTGTACCAGCCTTGGATGAAAGACAGGAGGGTATGAAAATATTCGGTTAAATGAGAATCATCAGCAGTTTAGGAAATTTGGTCGCTCATAAAGGGAGAACAGGGTACTGGTGGGAGAGAGATTTCGATCTGGAAGGGAGAAAATAAGGGGAGGAGAGAGCAGTATAATTGTGAACTTCACAAACGCCTTTCGCGTTTACCAATTCTATCTGCAATGCGCCATTTGGAAGAAACAATATTTGACAGACAGATGGACGGATGTTTGGTGAATATATATGTATGCCATACTTATCATCACCATCATCATCACTGTCTTCGTTGTCTGACAGCAGGATACTGGGATAAACATTTCAAAATAAGATATAGGCAGCAGAAAGGTTAATATTGCTTGACGAGAACTGGAACATTATAATATGTCCATTCGTCGAATGAAGATTGGCAGGGGAAACCGAAGTACTCGGAGAAAACCTGCCCCAGCGCCACTTTGTCCACCACAAATCCCACTTGACCAGACCCGTGATCGAAACCGGACCGCCGCGGTGGGAAGCCAGCGACTAACCGCTCGAGCTATGGCGCGTCCTTTTCACCAGGTAGGATTTCATGGCTAAACAGTCTCTCATTTCTTTTGTTATGACATGAGTCCCATTTCATGTACGAGTGATACTTAGAGAGAAAATATGAGTCCAGTAAAAATTCAAGGGATTATTTTCAGAAATGGCAGTGCTGACATGTGAGACAGGAACCGTATGGCTGGGCAGAGTTAACCGGCCACAGTCACGGCAACGGTGTGCTCGCAGTATTTGTTTAAAATGGCCGTGTCGATTTCAAATCCCGCCAAATGGGAGGTTCGTGCAGTAATTCGATTTATTCACGCGAAAGGGGAAACTGCTGCTGAAATTCATCGCCAACTTGTTTCTGTTTACTGTGAATATGTGAACAGGCAAAACATGTCAAAATGGTGTCGTGAATTTGAAGCGGGTAGAAGGCCATCCGTCGCCAGTGATGAAATCATCCCAAGAACTGATGATAATATTCGTGCTGACAGATGTTTAACCATTGATGAACTTCATCAGCAAAGTCCAGTAGTGTAAGGACTGTTCTCCCTGAAATTGTTACAAAAAGATTAGGCTATCGGAAATTGCGCGTCTTGGCTGCCGAAAATCTGACAGAGGATCACATGAAAATTTGAGTGGCTGCGGCATAGGCGTGCCTCGCGCGCTATGAGGATCACGATGACCATGTTCTGGACTGTATTGTGACGGGAGATGAAACTTAGGTATCTCATCACACACTTGAGAATAAGCGACAATAATTGCAATGGCGGCACACACACTCACCAACAATAACAAAATTCAAAACCTCACCATCAAACAGAAAAATCATGGCAACCATCTTCTGGAACAGGAAGAGGCCACTTCTCGGCAATTTTTTCTTTGCGGATGTATCATCAATGCTGCTGCTTACTATGAGACGCTGAAGAAACTACGTCCGGTTATCCAAAACAAGCAGAGATGAATGCTGATGTGAGGAGTCCGCTTACTGCACGATAACTCCCGTCCGCACACTGCTCGCGCCACGCAGTTGTTGCAGTCCTTCAAGTGGGATACTTGTCCATCCAACACACAGCCCAGACCTTTCAGCAAGCGACTCTCACTTGTTTTCTACGTAAATTGAAGGAAAGTGTAGCTGGAAAGGCTTTTTCGGACTATTATGAGGTTCAAGATGCGGTGATGACATGACTAAGAGAGCAGGAGGTAGATTTCTACGACGCTGAAATGAAAGAAACTCGTTCCCAGGCTTACTAAGTGCATTGCGATCCACGGTGACTATGTTGAAATGTAAACAAATATGTTTTAAAGGTGCTACAAGTGAATCCAAAAAAGATTTAGAATATTTTCTGGATTTTTTATTTTTACTTTCCAAATAACCTTCGTATTTCGGAACTCGTACTCTTTCTTAGACGTGTTCTTTGAAGTCGTTCTGGAATCGAATGAGGTTTCTGGAAGAAGACATCGCTTTTTGTACCTGCCTGCCTCGTCTTCTGGGAACCTCCCGTTCCAGTAGTCTCCGTGTCCATGTCAGTAGTTAGAGGCGAGGAGAAGGGCCGCTATAAATTTCCTTATCAATCGAATGAATAAATACCCACGTTCAGACAAAAACACAAAGAATTGTTAGAACAATACTTAGTAATAATTACCCATAAAACACCATGCAACACATACCAAAACCCTCCGAAAAAAATAATACACAAAAACAAAATGGACCACTTTTACTTTCTTCGTACCCGAAATTAGAACAATTACTAAATTATTCAAGAGCACTGGAGATGGTATCTCATATTTAATTAAGCTCTTAATAAGAATAAATAAAATTAGAAACGAAACGTGCAACTTAAGTCGAGTTTAGCAGCTACAGCGTGCAGTCTGTCCACCAAACTGGACGAACATTTAAAATTAGAGTTAAAGAACATATAAGGGATATAAAGAATAATGGACAAAATTGCAAATTCGCCCAACACAGTAGACACTACACATGAATACCGTACAATGGACCAAAAATGGAAATTTTACGTATTGGTAAGAACGGTCGAGCATTGGATACCTACGACTTCATTATGAAATCAATAAACAAATTATGCAATTACATTATAATTTTACCGAAACAGTCAACCCGATATATGCTGTAATCATTGCAGTTTATCAAACATAAACAGTAACCTTACCTCCCATCCCACCACATCCGTACACTCTCTATCACGCCCTCCTCCCTTCCCCTACCACTCCAGTGAAGACACCACCACACGCTGATGTACACCCAAGCAAGGGGCACAGACAGCAGACATAGCAAAACAACGGGCTAACAGAAACACAAGCTGCAGAAACGAATCTTCTGGAATATCACATAGCTCCGAACAAGGGGACGACGCCCCTTATGAGCTGGAAAACGATTTTACGAAAAAGTTCTAATAGAAATTTTTTTCCGTGGCACTACAGCTTCAGTGGGCCCAGGCCTACCTCCATGAACTTCTCCGTTCACTTCTATTTTTCTAGATCTTACACATTCGGTAGGACTCCTTGGGCGGGTGATCAGCTCGTCGCAAGGCCTCTACCTGTACACAAACACAGAAAAACGCACAGACACAAACTAGACATCCATGCCCTGAGTGGGATTCGAAATCATGATCCCGGTTTCCAAGTGAGCGAAGACCGTACATGCCTTAGACCGCTCGGCTACCGTGACCGAGCCGTTCTTTACCCCCCAGGAAAATTCCTGATACTCATTTCTGTCAGAGGCCGAATCGACCTCAGGGTCACATTGAGGGAGGGAAGATTAAGTCAATTAAAAAAATCCAATAAGCTCATCGGTATTCAATCCCGTGACCATCTGTCTTCTAGAAAATACGTATTTATTGGTCGCTATTTGATTAAAATAATTTTAATTTCATGTCATATACAAAATCATGCGTAGAAGAGGAACGAAATATTACATGTACGAGTGTATTCCAGTGGGGGACCAACGGGTTCAAGGAGCACAGCATAGCTGACCCTTGTGCCGTACGCAAACGAAGTTTCTCGAACTCAGCTGTGAATGTAACGTTATAAATAATTATAACTTGGTTATACTGGATGGAACTTCTTTCATAATGTTGAATTCAAGCATCCTGTTGCATTAACATATCTTTTGTAACTACATCGACATTCTTAAGAACTGCACAAATAACAAGCAAAATACCCACGCCGCCAAGGCTATCCTGCGTGAATAAATCTAACAGTGATTAATACTCTCAAGTAAATATGTATTTAACGAACGAGCGAAGACCACAGAGAAAAAGCATTATGATGTTAATTAATTTTATTTCAAAGGTAATGTATTTTAATTAGGAAATATCGCGTTCACACGCGCTACATTATTTCGCCATAAAGTGCAACGATTGTAGCAGGATGGTCGTGTACGGCCGAAACGTGTAATGCGGAAGAGCGGCGACTAGATAAAAACTTGCATTTGAACGGAAACATATGTGTGGGCAGATAATAGTGCAGAAGTAAAGTAAAAAAAGTAAAGCTATCCCTGTAACAGGCCGTGGAGGCCCATAGGGTTGTCAGATGTTGAGTTTCCCACATTTTCTAGACAATCGACTCATAGATGGCGACAAGGTTGTCAGCCTTACGTGCCGGCCGCCCTTTACTCCTAAGAATATTCCTGGTACTCATTTCTGTTAGAGACCGAGTCGACCCCAGGACCATAGTGCGGCTGGAAGGATTAGGTCAATTGAAAAAATCCAATGACCTAATCGGGACCTGAACCTACGACCTTCCGGCTTGTAGCATAGTGCCTCAACCAACTTCCGCTTACAATTTTTGTGAATATGTAAAGAGTGACAACATTTAAATATTGTGGCATGTGAACAAGTTTCTGTGTACCAAACGCGAAATAAGCAACTATACAACGACCGTTATTAGGCAGCGGCCCTGAAGCAGCAATGGAGAAACTGTGTTTCCTTTGGTGTCCGTGCCGAAATGTTATAAACAGGACAAGTTAGCAGTTAGTCAGATAACTGCTGGCGTTCAGTTACTGTGAGCTGTTGCTATGAGAAACTGGTAGCTGAGGTAGGGGACAGTTCGGGAACGCAAAGAAGGGGAACGTCTGTCGCTACCGAGCAACGGTTACTGAACATGTGCTTGTGGACATTAGTACGTGTGTAATAGTGAACTATCAAGTGTAGACACAGTACAACAAGAAGCTACAATACAATACTGGTTCAAGAGAATTTTCATGAAATCATTGTTTTAGAACAATTCATTCATCAGTAATCTGTCAAGACGACAGGTCCACAGTCTCTTCCAAAACAGTTCCTCCACTTGATGCGATCTAGAGCTTCCTCCTTCAAACGAGAATATCCTCTTCTGTCTCCAAGGTCATCCAGCATCTTCTTACGTCTTCTTCCTCGTCTTCTGGTCACTTCTATCCGCCCCTCTATCTTTCCTTCAATAACTTCTTTTAGAAGGCAGTTACGGAAAGCAAAAGACACATGCACACTAAATGAAAGTGCTGGAATACCGTTGGAAATATCCCACTAAATATACAAAACTGTAACAATCAGCGTATAGGCCATGTATCCTGATCGAATTTTCTGCGTCGCGGCGTCAACTCATATCATGATGGGTCGACACTAAAAATGGAACATGTAGTGCAGTTTGCGAGCTCTAGAGTCTTGATGAAGGGGGAGAGCAGAAAGCCAAATTAGAATTTAACATAAAGTGGTCCTGGTGACAGCAGAATATACCTCAGAAAATTCTTGCAGCTGAGATCATTTTAAAATGGATATACGTTTGTAATAATAGGTCTAAACGTTTGTACATGACTTGAGGTTTAATTTATGTGAATATTCATATTGTGGTCTACTGGGCTGTGAGGCCGTGTAGCTTGGTAGGTTGTTACAAGTGCTTCAGAGGAACATACTGTCAAGTGTGTGAGTGCCTATAGACCGGGTTTTGGTTGTTAATTGAATTTATTGAACACTTATAGATCGTAACTACAAGTAACACTAATTCTATAATTAATTCACACGCTCTACAATACACAACAACACATACTAGGTCTTCTCAGTCTGCTGTATCTTCGCCAGTCGTTGTATAGTAACGGCTTTCAATACCGTAGATCCCTCAACTTCCGTGTTCACGTCATTATTGGCCGGAGACTGTCTCACTACCAACCAAACTCCAAACTTATCCTGCTTATAACACCTCAGCACTAACCGCATAGAAAACATCTCCCAACACTTCTATTGTTACGTCATGTAGCTATCTCTCGGACCGCGTAAAGAATATCAACTCTGTGTTTCTGTTTACGGCCATTACCTAGCAAAGACCATTGTTTATAGAGTCAGGAACGGGTTTACCCAGTACAATACTGTCTCCATTTTCTTGTACCCTGAAGATGACGGCAGTATCTTGCTCTGAAACGTAGATCAATAAGTGTTTACTTACGAAAGGGTAGCAAAGACAGTAATAAAATATTCTCCGAAAGGAAGGAGAGACTTGGGAAGATCGCAAATCCTGAATATAAGCTGTTTTTGTGTTCAGTAACTGGAACACACGTACAGTTCTGTGTCGATTTCACACTCAAAGATACAAGATTAATTCTGAGGGAACTACATACATGAGTGAAACTGAATGCCACGTGTTTTGCTACAAACTTAACCCTACACCGTGCAAATAACACCAGTACAGTAAACCCTCAATAATCCAGTTACAGTTAATCCGGATGTCGGATAATCCGGATCGAAATATAAGAAATGGAAAATGCCGTTCACAGTTGAGTACGTACTTTAAAATACACATGGGATTTAGGAAGGCAGATGAGTCACTTGTCTGTTCAGACAAATTTTTACAGTTTCTTCAAAACTTCGTTCAAAAACAAGTGCAACTTCTGAGTCTTCTATTGATGAATAATTATATTTTCTTTTCAAGTTTTACATAAAGGCTATACAGTCATATTTTTTTATTTATTTTCGTCAGCATTCCTTGTATCATTAAATTTCGCATTTATTTGTGTTTATCTTTTAGGGCTACCTTTATCTTCATTAATCCGGATTAGCGCTTAATCCGGATGACCTCCCCCCAAGATTACTCCGGATTAGCGAGGGTTTACTGTAGTTCCTTTAACATGCAAATTCATTATTAATACACAAATGCAATGTTGTCTTTTCTATTATTTTCACAACATGAATAATTTAGAGTGGTTCCAACATAATTTCAAGATTCAGTTTTTTCTTAATGACCTGCTTCCGGTCAAGGAGGGCACAATGAGCAGACGTAAGTCGGATAATTGTTTCTGGAACACACAAGAATTTTCTTTTGTTTTCTATTAGATAATGTTTTACATAAATCAGAAAACATTTGTGCCTTTATCATCAGAAATCTGTACCTGAAATGTTGAGAGAATGCTCTTGATATTAGTGAGAAAACCAGACGCTACTGGAGCGCCTGGTCTAGGCAGACGCTACTTCCGTGGACAAAGCACAATTGCTACAAAGGAAAACACAGGAACTCCACCAGGCACGAGCAAGGAGGTTGATCTAGAATCAATCCAGACGTAGAAGTTTTGGAAGTTTCATGACGGTGATTGCTCAGATTGTGGCCTTCTATGTTGTGAAACTGTGTAGTTACGTAGGCAGAAACAGACGTTTCGGAAGAATAAGCCGCCTCCATCTTCAGGCTTGAAATGTGTAGGGTGAGGAAGTGGCTCTGTTGTACAGGCAGAAAGAAATAAAGGCGATCGTCCGGACCCTCGGAATAGGGATAAAAGAAGAGTGATGTTTACTGGATTCAACTGACTGCGATTAAAGTCGAGTGGCGAACTCTTTTGTGCGCGGTATAATGAAACTTTTTGAGTTTCATAAAATTCTGTAAATTTCTTGATGATCATCACAACATTTACGCCAGAAGTCGGTTAGGCCGAAATATGTAGTTCCAATAAAGAAACACGACGAGTGAGTAGTAACCGACGTTGCACATAGCATGGAAGTAAAACGCAAAGTCAGATCTACTCAGTGCAACAAGATGCTGCAATTTAATACCAGAACAGAGGGAGCTTGTATCTCCTCCTGCTGTCAGCAGTCGTACCACATAGCGTCGGGTTGGAGATTGACTGATGTGTGGTGAATTGAAAGGGATATGGAAGGAACCTATCTTGGCTGCACTGTCAAGGCTCTTGCGTGGAGGGACCGAGGGAAAACACGAAGAGCCTCTGTCAGGATAGCAGCTGTCCTGAGCGAGATCTGACTGCAATACATAAATCTGTTCGGTATGGACAGTCATGGCAACAGTAAATTAATACATTAAATATGATTTATGACGAGTGATAAACGCAGGATAATTCTACCATGATGATGGAGGCTACGGTTTCATCTAAAACGTTATCTATCTACGTGTATCAATATATAGGACATCATATGCCAGGAGATATTTAATCTGTAGCTAACAACATCTATAATTGTTAGGTCTTATCGCTTGCGGTAAATATTGAAATGTGAGATATCGGAACTCTTTGAATGGGAGGCGCCTCGGCGAATCTGCCTCCAGTGATCGTGGTTTAGTGCATTCAACTTCTGTCAGATAACTCCCGTTTTACAAAACTGATTATTTCATTGGTTCCGAAAGTGTGATGCCTGCAGAAACAGAAGTTTATCGCTGATGGAAAACATTCACTACATTTTCCATGAACATTAATTAATCGTGCGATGGAAATCTCTTCCACGTCAACCCGATAATGACACATAAAGGGATGGAGCCGATAATGCAGTTGAATGCCAACGTTTTGACTCTGCCACCGTCACCTCACGCGACGCGAAGTGCCTACCATGTGTGTTAAGCCCGGGGGGGGGGGNCCGTGCGTAAGGTTCGCTTTAGGTCTGCTTTTCAGTTCATGCTACATTAACTCAGCATACATTTGCGGTTCTCCCTTCTCAGATATAGCGCTGTGTAGTCCCTTAAAGCTACACTTTCAATAGACTACGGCCCTATATCCCAGAAGAGAGAACTCTTAATCATGCACTTGCTACGCGCATGCGACAGCGTGGTTGGTTTAGGCACAATGTTATAAGTCGGAAGGTCGCGGGTTCGATTCTCGACAAGGATATTTGATTTTTCAGTTGCTTAATCTCTCCGACCGCCGGTCACGGTAGCCGAGCGGTCTAAGGCATGCCCTGTCTTCACTCGCTCGGAAGACGGGATCGTGGATTGGAATCCCACTCAGGCCATAGATGTTTGTGTGCGTTTTTCTGTGTTTATCTATAGGTAGAGGCCTTGCGACGAGATGATCACTCGCCCAAGGAGTCCTACCGTATGTGTAAGATCGAGAAAAACCGAAGTGAACGGAGTTCATGGAGGTAGGCCTAGGCCCACTGGGGCTGTAGTGCCAAGAAAACAAATCTTTCCAGCCGCAATACGGCCCTGAGGTCGACTCAGCCTCTAACACAAATAAGAACCAGAAATCTTCCTGGGGCTAAAGGTGCGGCCGGTACATAAGGCTGACGTCACCGCCATCTGTGGACAGATTATTTAGATAATGTGGGCGCCTCGATGTCTCACAATCCTATTGACCTCCACGGTCTGTTACAGGGATACTTTTAGCATTTTTTACTATCTTATAGGACGTAACGCCGTGTGGTATGATATCAATTTAACATCGTTCAAGACGAACATTATTCCAACAGAAGCATGAGACGTGCATTTTTCTGTCAAGCTGCTTTGATGATGTAACACTGTGCATTTTCAGTAGAACTTCACCCGCGTTTCGGAGGACCATAGAGCTGGGTCAAAGATATTGTCGCGTGTAGGGTGGTTGTGGTTCGGACGATTGGATTTATTAGCACCTTTGGTTACAACCTCTTTTAATTACACTCAAACACAGGGCTATCGCTGAGATACAAGTCTCCCGTTCTGGTTTTCTTCTACCAGCTACTGTCTCGCACGGAGACCTGTTTAAACAACTGAGAGCTCATTCTGAGAACTGGTTTCTTAGGAATTCCAGTCTCTCCTGTACAACCCTGGAACGGAAAGTGGAAAACACAGCTCACTCCACTGTTGCTTAATCGTCGCCTCTAGAGCGGCATTGCCCAGCAACGCGATGATTAGCTGCTGCCGAAATGTCTTTATTGCAGCGCTGCCTAGCAACTAGCGGGGTGCGGCTCAGCACGGAGAAAATACAAATTTTCTTATTGTGTCTAATCACCGTGTTTACAAATTTCTGCGGCTCAACGATTCTTGCATGCCGTAAATACGCCACAATATGTTAAGGGACGCGGAAATTTAAATATTTATTTTAAAAAATGGACAAATTTACAATTTAGAATTTGTAATGATACTCTGATATTCGAAGATTGTAAATAACATCTTTTTATGCCGGTGGATAATATCTCAATATTTTGTAACGTCATTCCGATACTGATAAAGAAATTTAAATAAAATAATTGTAGTTAACGTAAAAGACCAAAGCTTCGTGTAAGTTACGAAAGTTTTGGAGAGGACTGCCATACATATGCATGTGAGATATACAAAGCCAGACTGAGCAGTGATCTCTCCACTCTACCCATCTGCAATTCCTCGAATGATTCTTTTGTGGTGCGTTGAAATTGCCGCAGGATTAGCATTTCAGTTGCCTTGACTACTAATGCTTCCCACACAACAACAATCAACTGCCGGCCTTACAGTAGTTTCAAGTTAAAATCAATATTCAGCAAATACCACAGATTCAAGCCATGTCATCAATTAAGCCCAATTATTGTTATTAACAAGCCCAAATTCGATTTGCAGCCATCAAATATGTACCCTTGGCTGGCCAGACACTTCCTCAATTCTTTCCTTCGTAAGAAATGAAATAAAATACATTTAACATTGCTGTAATACAGAGACGCACCCATCTCTCGTCCGGTTTGCCACGTTCTCTAGCCACAGCGTGGAACTCTAGCGGGAAGAGCAACAAGAGCAACCCAGTGACATCACCAGTGAACGCTTACGTTAACGGCAATAATGACAGTCTATGGCGTTAGGAGGCTCTGGGTTAACTGAAGAATCGTTGTAAAACCACGAAATAAGGCAACGTGACAGAAGGCGCGGAAGGGATATTTAGGCAGAGGATTTCAAAAAGAGGGGCGCTCCCCTCTGCGGCGGAAAAGGAGGGAAATTCTGAGAAAGTCATGTAGTAAAACTGACCTGATTTCAGTTCTCAAAATTTTGTGACATTTGTGTCACAGTAATTAGTGGTCCTGGCTATAAATCCAGAGGCCTCGGGTCCGAGTCCCTTAGGACTCGTGGCCATACTTTACTGTCTCAGGTTTGAGACTAAATTCATCGTGTTGCCATGCGTAGAAGTGACTATAGACGGGGTTCGGATTGGATATTTAGATTTATTGCACGCTTATACACTCAACTCGTCACTACAAGTAATTATAACAATACTTCTGATTTCCACACTTTCTCAGGTGAGTGGCAGTCACGTGTTCTTTTGGGTTCATTAGAATCACTAGTTCCTGTGATTGAGGCTAACTCTTTCTAAGGAACTCAAGTGAGTAGGTTTTTCCCACTCACCTGAGGATGGAAACAGATTTACTTTCCGAAACATTGTGGTCTTTAGTATTTTAGAACGATGGAGAAAATCCAAAAACCTCGTAATTCTGAGTGTTATACACCATCATCAGAACCCTTTAGAATCTACTGGCACACATTTTGTTTGCACTGTTTTTTTATTGCTAGTGGGGTGGGACTAAGTCCCTTGTACTGCGGCCACTTCTGGCCTACCAGCACCAGATGATAGGTGAGGGTGATTGTGGAGCAATTGGTGGAATGAAGATTGGCAGGGGAAACTGAAGTACTCGAAGAAAACCTGCCCCAGCGCCACTTTTTCCACCACAAATCCCACTTGACCAGACCTCGGGATCGAACCCGGACCGCCGCGGTGGGAAGCCAGCGACTAACCTCTTGAGCTATGGCGCGGCCCTTTGCACGGTTACCCCACTTTCCTTTCTTAAGGGCATATCGTAGATTTCTTATATCTCCGTGCTGTGTGTGTCTTTATATATGCCTTTTAAGGCTTCTGAACCAACTGACCGACCTTAACGATCACTGTGCTGAATATTTTGCCACTGGGGTCCACTATGTCTCGTAGTCCCCTGCTGCTAATACGCTATAGAGAGACGGTAGAAACTTAAAAATATGGAAATATTGTTGTGGGACATCTTATACTATGTATTATTCTGCTTAATACAGGAATAAAAAAACTTACAAACATTAAGATTTACACACACCTCACATATATAAGATAAGATCATAAGATAACAAAACCTTTTTTGTGGATCATTTTGCGATGTTGTTATAAGCTAGACAGTACAGCTTCGGGTGTTTGGACTGTAGATGAGTGATGAATTGGGAAGGATTTGGAAGGAAGCTCTCTTCGCCTTGTCGAAGATTGAGGGAGACCAGGATAAATTTTAGAGCCTGTGTCCTGACAGAGATTCGAACTGAGTGCCTCCCAAATACGAGTCGATGCTCTTACCGCTACTTTAATCTCCTCGTTGCTTACGATTTACTTGGTTATTCATTGTGCATGTGTTTTTGAGGCGCCTGTGAACATGAAGAATTTGTTATTTTCTATAGGCCAGCAAGTAAAATCGATATTTCATGTTTCGATCTCTCACGATTAAATTAAAAATACTTTTGTGAAAGCGCTTCAGAGTCCTGTGCCTTCATCAGTTTCATTATTGTCAAGTGTTAGAGTGACTCTCGGCGGGTTTTTGGATTGGATATTGGATTTATTGACCACGTTAACACATAACTCGTAATTATAATTAATTATAGTGCAATCGATGATCTCCACACTTTACACATCACTAGGACACACAGACTAATGTTCTCAATCTGTTGCAGTCTTCATTAGTCGTTTCTTGGTTTCTTCTAACACTGGAGATTCTTCAACGACACCGATCAAATCTTCTCTTCACATGCTCCCTTACAACTGACTCACTGCTTCACTGGCTAACTCCCAGGCTGGAGGCCATTTCACACCAATCTCCTAGTGTTCTCTTCACACACGCTGACTTTGAACCTACAACTGACTAAGCCACAAACTTCGTCTGGTTATAACCCCTCGGCACGGACCGCATAGTTAAACTGTTGCTTGGTAAGAATCTGCTGCCTAGAAATGGCTGTTGTCTTCTTTGTTTCGCGGTCGTTGCCTAGAAAATGGCTATTATGCCAAATTATATTCCGCAGATCAGACGTGGAGCCGGTATAGTTCAGTCAGTACAGTGGCTCTGCTACGGGCTGGAGGGCCGCGGAATTTGGGTTCGATCACAGGCAAGAGAAAACAGTTTCTCTTCACAAAGTTCGGACTGGCTCTCAGAATCTCAGAGCCAGCGATACCCATTGGATAAGAAGCAAGGTGGGCCCCAGAGCTGGTGTGCAAGACGTGAAGAAAAGAAAATTCTTGACCCCAACTGGACTCTTTATCACCGACCCTCCAGACAGTCGCTATACGGACGACGCTATCCCAGTTGACAAAATTATTGTGAATATAGCTAAATATTAACTTCTTGGACATCGAGTTCGAATCAGGCTAAAGTTACGTACTGTAATGTTATATTTTAGCGTCCTGTTGCACTGATTTAAGTCCATGATTTATTTTATCCGTCTTCTAGTGCATACACTCAACTATCCCCTCTTCTCACTCTCACTACATGTTTCGGCACAAATGTGCCATCTTCAGGTGCTGATCCAATCCACGACAAACTAGTTCATTGCATGCCTTGTCTATACATACTAAAATAACTAAAATATATATTTATCATATATACTGATAAATGTTAAGTGTTAAAATATTAAAATTGTACAGGATATTTCATTCTTACGTCGTGTTTCATTACGCGAGTCACATCTATCATCGTCTGTTGGAGCNAGATGGATCGAATTCGATTCAAGAAACATGAACAGTACTATTAGAATCCACCGATATAATCGTAAATTACTAATCTCCACCGTCTAGCATAATTACACGCTTAAACCTCTCTCGTTACTTCTTGCACTAGAAGAGAACGATGCCCAAGAGAGAAGACGAGAGAGAAAATCAATGGCTTATAGAAACTGCAATTTCCAGTGGCATGTATATCTTCTGAAGCTACAAAAGCCCGACATATTAGTTCCATTTTACGTAACTTTCCTTTCATAGACATGGTTTAGTTCAACCAGAAGAATGTATGTGACGTCTTCACTTCCATATCGGTCTGCAGGAACCCACTACGTCCCAAGAGTGGAGAAAACCGAGCGTATGAGATTGGTGTTTCAATTTCCTGTTTTTTACTAACTGTGCATACAGAACTGGAACAATCCATGACACAGCATCTCGCAGTCGATAGCAGTGAACAGCGAGCCAGGTATATATACTGTTCCATGTTTAGTGACTAGACACGGAGTTTGGATTGGTAATTAGATTTATTGCGCTTTCACAGACCGTAACTACAATTAATTACAGGGCCATAGAGAATTCATGCACTCTACAATTCACTACAGCACGCACTAATTCTAGCCGAGATAGCGCAGTCGGTATAGCGACTGGCTACGAGCTGGACGAGCGAGGTGTCGTAGTTCGAGTCCAGGTGGGGTCAAGAATTTTCACTTCTCATATAGTTCAGACCGGCTCTGGGGTTCACCCAACCTCCTATCCAATGGGTACCGGGGGCTCTTTCCCCGGGGGTAAAGCTGCCGGGGCGTGAAGCTGACCACTCACCTCTAGCTAGTACCGAGGTCAAGAAAACGTGGGTCTATATATCCACCCCCCCATACCCCTTCACGGCATACTGTTTAATTACTTGGGTAGAGGACAACTTAACCCTACCTTACCCATTAATTCATTTCAGTCTTCTGTCTTCACCTGACGTTACTTATAAACGGCTGCCAACACTGTAGATTCCTCAGCTTCCGTCTTAACGCCTTTACGGGCTACGGAATGTATCACAGCTTCTCATGGGTTCAACTCTTGGTCATTGTCTCTTAGCCGCGTCTGACCCATACTGGCTACCTCTCGCCATCAGAGGCTAGCGCTCGAAATCGTCTGTCTTACAGTCATAGTCGGAGCCAGAGTTACTTCACGAAAGTAAAAGCCAAAGTCAAAGTCACATTGCGACTGAGGTCAGTCAGTCAGTTTTGGTGTCGAGCCCCAGTATTTATTACTGTTTGACAGTTACGGTCTTGTTTTTGTGAGACGCCCTCTCTGAGGAGAGGACCTTTTTATCCTTTGTCACAGTGTGTATTATGTGATGAATACACTATTATTGTCCAATTATAAAGAAACTTGCAACATGTCTGCAAATTGTAATGAAAGCCCACAAAGTTAAATAGTGTGGAAATTCATTCAGAGGTTTTCGTGAAGGCAGACAGAAAATTTTAGGATGAAACTTTCGAAAAATTTCCGTAACGGATACGTAAATAAGGGTTTTTAATATAACTAAAAGGACAAACCGATACAAAATCTCTATCTTTCATCTTTATAATTTTCATGTGAAGTAGTGCCGATAGGCCTTCTGCTCGACAGAATGAGTTGGTGAAGTGTAAAAGTTATGAAGCACTCCCGCCTGCTGCTACTTCCACCTCTCTTGGGCCGAAACATTCTGTTCGGCGCCCTACTCTGCATTATTAACCCTTAAGGTAGAAGAAATGGGCATCCAGATCAGTGTTTTCATTTCAGATCATTAAAATAATATTTAACTGGGTGATTCACAAACATCTATTCTGTATCCTAGCAACCAGACAAGTGAATATATCGATTTTATAGGTCCCTATGGGCACCTCATCCCCCCCCATCCTATTGTCGGAGCTCGAAGAGGATAATAATCCACCTCCCTTCCTTTCCCCTCCCCTCCCCTCCCCTCCCATAACTTTGTTATTTCATGAATATTGTTTCATTTTGTTGAAGCGGAAGAATTTCTCATATAACAACGCCGAGTTTCCCGCCCCAACAAAGCCGCATTCCTCGTTTCTCCGTCTGCAAGGCGCAATTCATTGCGGAACTCGTAAACCGGATCTACACAACTAACTTCATAACACTGCTCCCATAGCTCAGCGTTATAATGTGTCACATAATACATCAGCCGGGTTTACCTCACTCCTTCTTCATGGTATGTATCATGTGTGTGTGTGTGTGTGTACAATGGCGCAAAATGGCGCCGTCTACACAACAATGATATCCATAGTGCGGCTGGAAGAATTAAGTCAATTGAAAAAAATCCAATGACCTCATCGGGAATTGAACCCGCAACCTTCCGGCTTGTAGCATAGTGCCTCAACCAACTACGCTACCGCGTGCCCCAAGGCGATCTCATATGTCTCAAAAATGAGGGAGGTCACGCAAATACACACACACAGCAAGGTAATCTCATAATATACACAAACATTAATCCCCTACTTTCCTTTGATACTACAAGGACAGCACTAAAAATTAGGGGCAATAGACAGCAATGCAACCTCATAAGCCTCCTAACAAAATTTATGTGGAGGGGGATACGCAGACAGACAGTAAAGTGATCTCATAAGCTTCTCCTTATTTTTCAAAATAAGAAAATTAGTCAAAAAATGTGTCCAGATTTTTTAAAATTGTCTCCTTATTTTGACGTTAATTAAGCGCACAATTTGTGTCACTACTAGGTTCTGCTTAACTCTTGAAATAACCGATCAGAAGCTGCCGTAGGTACCGGTTTCATGTCGCAGCAGCAAAATGCCTCTCTGAATGTGTGCTTGTGCCCTCAGTAGCGCGCCCCTGCCCCCTGAGGTATGTGTCAGTTCAACTTCATTTCTGAGAATTATTTCTGTAACTTATATGACGGCTAAGAGAACACAGCCTCTTGTAACACCTGGGGGGGGGCTCCTGGGCACTGTACATATTTTGTTGTAATTTTGTACCAGATTAGAAAACGCGTATTGTAACTTGACTCCTATCTAGGTGCATACAGCTATACAGTGACTACACACACAAAACAGCCCCAATGACAAACGTTTCAACACTTATTTCTGCAGAGCCACGGTATTAGTGTCACGGGTCACACTAAGGCGTGGACCGTCTAAATAATTTCAAGTTTAGGCTGACGTAACCAAGACACAGGAAACGCGAAGCAGTTAAGCTCCTTATTTCTCGCTGCAGCGTTAAGACGCGAGAGCAAAATAAGTTACTTAAGTTCCCACGTCTCTCGAGACTCTAAAAGAAAACATTAACCTCTAGAAGTTTCACTGAGCTTACAGGAGCAATTTTGTTAAGTATCTCGAGTTTGTTTACACAGGTAATTATGCTGCTCCTGACGTCAGGCACTCTGAAGCAGGGGTTTCCATTCAGTTCTCGGTGATGACAAACTAGTGTTATTATAATTAGTGGCGAACAACCGTGTAAATTTATCGAGATAAACACGCTTACAAACAGTTTAGCAATTTGTGTACACACATTTCAGTTTTTAATTACAGATATTGCGACCAAAATAATTTAAAACTTTACTACCATGTTGTCTCCGGTCCATAAAATCGAAATTAACGGCCGTGAGGATCCGTTGCGCTGACCACGTGATATCCTCTATCCGCAAAAGGTGACACGAACTCCATCGACAAGCGGCGGTCGCTCGGTCGGTATAGTTCGCTTGCGGACTACAGGCCACGGAGTCATCCGGTCATCAATCCAAACCCCGTCTATAGTCACAGCCCCAATTGCCAGTATTATTATTATTATTATTATTATTATTATTATTCCTGCGTTTAAGTAGGTTTAATACACTTTGAAAAGGCTGTGAGTAATTTCATATAAATCTTCAATTTTGATTGTAGTTCTGTATTGGTCTCTGGTCTCTCTCATAAATGCGGGGAACACAGAATAATGTTTGAGAACAGGGTGTTGGGGAGAATATTTGGACCGAAGAGAGATGAAGTGACAGGAGGTTGGAGAAAACTGCATAACGAGGAGCTTCATAACTTCTACTCTTCTCCAAGTATAATTAGAATGATCAAGTCAAGGAGGATGAGGTGGGTGGGGCATGTAGCACGAATGGGGGAGAAGAGAAATGCATATAGAATTTTGGTGGGAAAGCCAGAATGAAGGAGACCACTGGGAAGACCAAGGCGTAGATGGGTGGACAATATTAAAATGGATCTTAGATATGATGGAATGATAATTATTGGATTGATCTGGCTCAGGATAGGGACCAGTGGAGGGCTTTTGTGAATATGGTAATGAACTTTCGGGTTCCATAAAATGTTGGGAAATTCTTGAGTAGCTGCACAATTTGCAGCCTCTCAAGATGTGCTCATCTCCATGGAGTCAGTCGGTTAGTTAGGTAGTTGGTAATGTCTTGTACTGCATGCCAGTCTTGGTTGCATTTGTGAGTGTGTAACACTTCTATCCCGGGCAACGTGTGGCCCTTCAATGAAACAGAAAGTGACAACTCTACTAAAGATGGCGGCCACGAGGAACGTCTCTTGTATTGAGCAGGTTGTATACGTTTCACTCTTCAGACGAAGCAGGACACTTTTTGCAGCGTTCCTGTGGAGTGGGTTTTGTTGATACGTCTGGGACTAATTTTCGAAACACAAAAAGATCAAAAACTTTCCCAGGATTATTACCGCAAATATAACAATTGCTTGTGTTGAACCACTACTCCTAAGATGCGAAATTTGGGAGAAACTTGGTGGGTCTAAAGGACATACTGCGTTTCCTGTCTGGAAGAATCTTCACTGCAAATTCAGAAACTATTCACAATTTTTTACGAAGACTATTACGCCTAATTTTTCTAGGTTCCTGAAAATGCAGACATGTTTTTCCGTCCTTCAGAACACAATTACCGTGGTGAAAGCCATACGAAAGAAATTCTATTTCCCTACTAAAACGGATCAAGTAACATGGGATTCCATATATATAAAATTGTAATGAACTATTTGCAGCTACTCGAACACATAATATGTTACCCCGAAACAGGTAAAAATAAAACCACGGCAATAATCTAGAGTAAACACATTTTGTTGCAATGGTTACTATAAAAAACATAAAATGTAAATAACGGCAAAGTCGTTTTATGTTATATCAGTTAAGCCCTATGTGATGAATACGGATGGGGGAGTGGAGGTATAGCTCCATTACCTTTGACTTCGGCGCTAGATGAAGATAACTGATCAGCTTCACGCACCGACCGCTTTACCCCCAAAGAAACAGACCTCCGCTGCCACAGGGTACGAGGTTCGGTGAACCTCAGTACATGTATGGACGTTGTGGAGAAAAAAAAATCCTACCGGGAATCAGACCCCAGCCGTCCAGCTTTGTAGCCCATCTGTACACAGACTGAGCTATTCCGGCTCCGCCAAGAAACACAATGTTTTTCTTGTCAAAGAAATATTGAGGAAGGAAAATGACTTGGAATCGAACTCATGCATATAACAAAAATTATCAAATTTCAATGAGTTGTCTCTCCAAGAGGAACACGTTTTCTATTTACCATTCTTTCTATAAAGGAGCCGCTTGGGATAAACAAAATGAGACAGACATATAAACAGATGGACGAACCCACATCCGGCTGTTATATATACGGATTTTGTGGCGTCCGTTTGAATAGCCGGATTCCGTAGTAGAGATATTAGTAAACCCGATAAATCATTTTAAATTACTGACTCCTTTTCGCGTGTGATGAAGATGTAATGGCAAACTTAATCCGCTCTTACACGAAAGCATATCACTGCCCCGGTAAGCACGTGCATATTTAATTCCAGAAGTCTTGAAGGCCTCTACTTCTAAGGCTGCTGACGCAACAACCAACGCCAGACGATTTTCCTGGAAACCAGTCCGCATAAAACTGGTAATTTCGGCTGTTGCTAGGAGACGACAATATAGCCCGCTTACCCGTCTCGTTTCAATCGTCTCCCGACGGAAAACATCGTATAAAACTTTAATTGAATGTTATTACTAATATCGCTCAGAGATGCGCTCGAGCAGCGACCAGGGAAGCTGGCGATATGCAGTGCTGACATGTAAACGACAGTCTGTCCTCTCACACTTCCTCTATCCAGACTCGACGGAGCTGAGCCCTGCCTCAGAAACCCAATATCTGTTAAGCCACTCCAGGAATTCTCAGGAGCTTCTAGAACCTGGAAGCTCATTAGAGTCATATCGTCACTAGTACCTAACTTCAGCTAGATGAATCTAGTCAAAACGCTCCAGTTCTATTTATTTATGATCCACTTGTATCTGTCTGTCTATTTATCAATGGCTCTGCAGCGCTTTGTTGGATCTTGGCCACGTTTTCAGTTTCTTAATCTATACGAATACGCACTTTTTAAATACTTTTTAAATAAGTTTACAAGGACATATAATGGCAAGCAATGCAATAGATTAGCGTAATTAGGGCACCTGATGATGGCACTATGTTGCCGAAACATGTCGTGAAGTAACAGGTGAAATTGAGTGCACTACAAGAGGGCCACTTTATACATATCATGGTATACAGAGTCAGTAGGACTCCTTGGACGGGGGATCAGTCCGTCACAAGGCCGCAACCTACACACAGAACAACATAAACAGAATACCTCAAGACAGACATCCAAGCCTGGAGTGGGATTCGAACCTAGAATCCAAGGGTCTGAGCGAACGAAAAGAGTTCATGTCTTAGACCGCGCGGCCGCTGTGATCGGGTTTCAAATTACTCTCCTTATTAAAAAATGAAAGTAGGCTAATGCGATCTGCTTGCTGTCTGTTTGTTTAACAATTCCCAGCCCCTTCCAACTTCCGAATGTGTGAACCACTCTTTATGAAACTTAGTGCGTATATTATGGTTCCTGAGCCCATCTCAGCAGAGTACTTCATAAATACTTCACATTAGTCTCTGTGTTCATATTGTATTTCCCTATCATTGTTAGGCAACGGCTGGAAGAATTAGGTCTACTGAAAAATCCAGTGACCTCATCGGGAATCGAACCGACAACGCTCCGGCTTGTAGCATAGTGCCTCAACCAACTATGCTACCGCGCGCAGGCGCAAGCTAGTATTATAACACAAGTTTCTGAATATGTACATCATAAGAACATACTACAGTTAACAAGAACACATTCCGTTCCTTGTGTATCGAATTTTCTAGACGGCCACAAAGCGAACTTGACCGTGAAGAGTTGTTATGTGCTGACTGCTACACAGCTTTGGCGATACAGCTCTGTGGGTTTCCTACTAACCCTCCACCTTGCGGTCAGCCGTTTATAAGACTCAGGTACGCAAATTCCATAGTTAATCAGTCGAGCCTTGAACGGAATTTTCCATTTGGCAGTTTCTCTTCTCTTTGCGTCAGAAGTTACAATCGCTTTAATCAAAACAGAATCCCTTTGCTTCATTTACGATAATCAGGAGCCATATCCGCTTTGACCCTCGTCTGATAATGGGATCTGGCCTTCACCTCCGTTGCTATGCCGCCATATTGCAAACTCGTTAAGGAACAGTTCCATCTGCACTCTTCCAACGCGATATATTCACGGGTTTCCCACAAGAGCCTTCACACAGTAAGATATGGTCATGAGTCCAGCGGAATTTGGGACCAAGAATCACTGTGTTGGCGAGGTCCAGCAGCAATGTAGCCGTCACTCAGTCAGAACAAATAACTTCAATAACCAACTACTGCTACTGCCTAATAACTTTAGCCGCCCGGAAAGGCAAACGCTGTTGTGGGGCACGCGAAGCCTGGTACGCCAAGTCAGATTTTTAGGTCATTCTCAAGGTTTTGTGCGTTATATTTGTTTCGGGACAAGGATGGGGGGCAGAAGAAGGCTACAGGATGGTTCTGTTGCCCGCCCGTGCAAGTGAAAGCGACGTAGGTAAGCAACTGACAGCGAACAACGTGCGCGGCCAGATTGATGTGCTTCTAACAGTGCGGTGTTCAAACTTGCCCACAGTCGAAAGCATTGCGCTCCGTTCTGTTACGTCTTCTTCTTTAGGGCTAGTGTGAACACACCCAGGCACCGTACGCACGGGTACTAACTGTTCTAAAAATTATAAAGCCTCTTCGACAAATTGTTTTAACACGGAGAACTTTACAGACAGACAAGCAAGCAGATCGGTAGAGCTCGAAACATTTCCTCGAGTACTGCTCAGGTAGGTGCACTGGTTAGCGTAGTTGTTTGAGGAACTGTGCTACAAGCCGAAGATCGTCGATTTGATTCCCGATGAGTTCACGGTTATTTTTTCAATTGATCTAATCCCCTTAGCCGCACTATGACTCAGCCTTGACGTTGATCGATCCTATCCCTTATTTTATTTGAATTATAAATGACCGTGAACTTTATTTACAATTGAAGAAAGCAGTCTTCTGGGATTTGGCGCCGTGTATATGTGGTGTTAACCGACGTTTCGGAGGAACGTATCGCCCCCATCTTCAGGGTTGAAGAAAAAGTATAAGTAAATCTGCAAGCGACAACACCGTGAGACACAGTAAACAGTCTGCTTTACCGTGTCTCACGGTGTTGTCGCTTGCAGATTTACCTATACTTTTTCTTCAACCCTGAAGATGGGGGCGATACGTTCCTCCGAAACGTCGGTTAACACCACATATACACGGCGCCAAATCCCAGAAGACTGCTTTCTTCATAGTCACCGCCGTGAAAGCCTCAAATCTTACATTTATTTACAATTGATTCTCTGTAATTTTTAATTAAGAATCTCATATTTCGATATTACTGGAGCTTCATCGTGATGTATAACACCTCATTCCATTGTCTGGGATGTACAAGACGGAGTTTACGTGGAAATTTCTGGATTCTGGCAGGCGAAGAAGTCTGGATTTTTGACATTTATGAGCAATCATTAATTTAGCTCGGGTAGAGGAAACCGGATGCGCCTACGAAAGTCAGTGAAAAAGACAGGTCAAAACTCGTTATAATTGCCTGTGAATGAGGACCACTCAATGTGCATTATGCTTAGTTGCCCCGTTCTAACTTCCCTACGGGTGATGGGACAGCATGTATATGTCCGCACCGCGTAGAATTCGTTTCTTTTTCGAATTCCCAGCGTGGGATGTGCAAGCCATTTCCACGTGGCTAGTCTTTCACCGTATTGTGAATTGTACGGACGTGACCCTTGCACGCTCCGAGACCCAGTTTGCAGATCAATTAATAACTTGTAATTGTAAGCAATAACGTACAGTAAATTAAACAGTGTGGTTTGGAGAACAATAAGTGAATAAACTTCAAGCTGGATCAACTCCCAGAATACCGCTACCCTGAGTCTCATGCTAACCGACCCAGCCAGTTTCCCCGTACCTATACCGACCTGTGAGGACAACTTGCAGTGATCATCATACACTCTCCTAAGGTAGAAACAGGTGTAGCAGGGATAGCACCATTCCGACTGAGCTGATATTACAAAGGCGGGTTGGAAAAGAGCAACGTTAGCGTTAGAAATGAGTACCAGGAATCTTCCTGGAGGTAAAGCACGGCCAGCGGGTAAGGCTGACAAACTCACCGCCATCTGTGAGCCGATTGTCTAGAGAAAATTTGGGAGTCTTGACGTCTCACAACCCTATGGGGCATGGGGCATTTTACAGGCATAACGTTACCTTCATTTCCTTAGGTGTGCGCAAGGTATATGCCATTTTCCATTCCGTAAGCTTTCCCTTGTGCTCGACGCAAAAGCGCACATAAACGAACTTCTACCATCTCGGTCTCTGCAGAGTGTCTCTCCTGCTGTGGCACGAATTGAACTGCGGATAGACGTGAAAGATCCACCCGTGCGGCCACCGCGTCATTCCCCGTCATGTCAGTGCACGGAGGGAAAAGGAGGAAAAAGAATGCTCTTCTGGAACCCGGAACCTCTTAACCCTCAATAGAGCCGCTTAGGGGAAGGAATGGAAAAGAAGCTAAGACGAACTGACTGTGCGCTCCTTCTTCACTTCCCGTCACGTTTGCTTTATTTTTCAGAAAGGATTTAGGGCTGCGAACCGGGATAGCTCAGTCGGTACAACGGCGAGCTACGGGCTTGACGGTCCGAATTCGATAAACTGGCATTTAAAGATTTTTCTCTCCTCTACAGGGCCCAGACAGATTCTGGGGCCCACTCAGCCTCCCATCCAGTGAGCACCGGCGAGTCTTATCCCGGGTGTAAAGCGGCCGGCTCGTGAAGCTGACCACTCACCTCCATCTAGTGCCTAGATCAAGAAAGGTGGAGCTATAACTCCACCCCCCCAAATGTGATGCTAAGTTAATTAAGTGCAGGAACAACTTTACATTTAGGGGTTTAGGATGAGAGAGCATTCAGAAGACAAGCCAGTTCGAAGGTACGTGTTTCATTGCAGAAATTCCGTAATACATATCTTCGTACAGTGAAGACAGTCTGTAATCCTGGTTAGACTTAACTGCCTCGATACACGGATACTGCACGGATACAGAGCAAAGAGCTTCACAGACGGGAAGGCTGTGGCTGAGTTAGCCGCAGAAAACCCCTTCATTGCTGGTAATTATAATGTTTATGTTACTGCTATTAACATTGTTACTTCAAGCACGAAGGCAGCTGCATCCATCTGATAACACTATTTTCATAACAATAATTATTTTTCTCCTGAAACAGCAATTATTTGCATTTGTCTGAAATTCCCAGTCCTGAGGAGCTGTTACTACCATAGAATTTGTTTTAGTATGCACCACTCAGCACAATTTAGATTAGGTGGCATAAAAGCCTGTCTTATTGGTTATTACATATTTAAACTGTGCAGTCTGTGAGTACTACTAAAAGCTAATTAAACAGGTCTCTCAACTTTTAGACACTGTTGCGAGAAAGAGTGTAATACACGTAGTTGGACTAGTGTACTCTTCTGATAAGAAGCTCTAAATGTGTAGCCCTCATAACACCACGCTTACATCTAGCCACATGTGCAACTACATATATTGCATACACCTAATTCGGATTGTAACGTTACAAGTAAGGAATTGAAATCCGACTCGATTCTTATTCACGTCATTCAATAGAGTAATACACCGTCCGCTCCGGCCCAGTCGCAACGAGTTCGCGGAACTTCGATGGAGGCGCCACTTGACGGCTTGGAAGTCAGGTATGACTATACCATGGTTTTGCGTTCTGAACGTCTCTCTTGCAAGTTGAAAAATAAGATATACCGAGTTCGCCAATGTTATACCAATAGACGGCCTTGGGCACAATTATTTTCGCTTATGTAGAACTTATGAAGAAACTTCTTGTTGAATTTTCAATAGTTCCCTTCCCCTTGTAGCGCTCTAGTACGTACTCGTAGTATTACTGTACCAGTCTTTAAGGCTAAAGAATAACACACATCCGAATTTCTGAACGCGGAAGGTACAGTCCTTCTGAAGGCAACAGTCGCAAAGACGGGTAAGTTTGAAATTTCATAATCATACAACAGCCTGTCACTAAACCCCATCCAAATCCAGTACACATTCCCACATCCCATTAGATAAAGATCAATTTTAATATTGTGACATGACACATGAAAGGCGGTATAGTGGAGCCAGAAAAAAAGTCTGTTGCTAAGCAATTGCACCGTAAACACGTTAAAACCGCAAATAATAGCCACGCAACAACAAATGAATTGTTGGAAGCTGTATTTTCTATGCTGTCCGTGCTGAGAATATATAAAGAGAACCAGCTCTAGTTCTCAATCAGAATTGTAGCGGAAGCTACAAGAAATAGGGCATAATCTGCTGTACTGAGTATGGACTGACCGAGGCTCTGTATATATTTCATTTTCAACATGTTTTATATATAAAATATAAATATCCTTTACATTATAACAAATGACTTCCTACTGCAGACAGTGAATCTAACAAAAGACAGACCCGTCTTCTCGTCAGAGAGGGCATCCCACAAAAACAAGACCGTAACTGTCAAACAGTAATAAATATCTGGTCATAAGCCCAAGATTGGGCTCGACACCAAGACTGACTGACTGGCTGTCAGTTACAATGTGACTTTGACTTCACAGTCAGAGGAGTTGAGACAGTCGGAATTGAGTGATCTCGAGGGTTGGTTACCAAGCAACGACGAGTTAAAACTGTAACAGACTGACAGCATCTACTATAGTGACTGGAAGGGGGATATGAGAAGTCGAGTTTGTTGCAGTTAGTGGGAATTAGTAAGACAAACGAACAGCACAGTGAAGTGCACACCAAGATGGCGGATGTCCCAGTACAGAGATTCCGGAAATACCGGAAATAGAAGTTAGCATCGCTGAAATCTGAATATCATGCCATCATGAACAAATACCCAGAAGCAGCTTCTGTAGAACAACAAGTATATAAAGCACTCAGTGGCACTGGGAATGTTGTCGGTTGCACACCGGCTAGAGTGGGGGAAAGCTCTCAGTGAACCTCTCTATTGTGAGTAGCGCGGAGAACAGATCAAACTTTTGTAAAGCTGTAGATGGGAAGCCGCTTTCAGCGCTCTTTACGTCATGCACGCAGTAACACTGAATGCACTGAAGGCCGTCCTGAAGTTGAGTGCACACGTAGGATGCAGCAATGTAATGAAAAACTCAGTGTAATCGACGGCGCAGGACGATGACTTCCAGGAAATAAGGAGACACAGGGAATATCTCTAATAATACCTCATAGACAGCCAAGAAGTCGACTAAACAACTCCCAACATCCGAAGTTGTCAAGTTCCCTCCAAAAGGAGTGTCGACTCGAAACTTCTCGCCTCTAACTACTGACATGGACACGGAGACTACTGGAACGGGAGGTTCCCAGAAGACGAGGCAGGCAGGTACAAAAAGCGATGTCTTCTTCCAGAAACCTCATTCGATTCCAGAACGACTTCAAAGAACACGTCTAAGAAGAGTTCCGAAAGGCACGAAGTGGAACTCGTATCGTAACAAAAAAAAATCCAGCCATGAAATCCTACCTAGCTAAAAGGTAAAAGGCTATCACTGTAACAGGCCGTGGAGGCCCATAGCGTTGTGAGACGTCGAGGCTCCAACATTTTCTAGACAGTCTGGTCGAAGACGGTTGTCAGATTTACGCGCCGGTAGCCCTTTACCCCCAGGAATATTTCTGGTACTCATTTCTGTTAGAGGTTGAGTCGACCCCAGGGCCATAGTGCGCCTGGAGGGATTAGGTGAATTGAAAAATACACCCCATCGGGATTCGATCCCGCGACCTTCCTGCTTGTAACATAGTGCCTCAGCCAACTGCACTACCGCGTGCCCCCGCCAACTGCACTACCGCGTGCCCCCATGCAATCACACGTAGAGGAAAATAGTCTTCAGTATTTCACCTTCTCTCCAAATTTTGAAAAGTCCATCAAGGCAGTAACCCGCCACCTTCCCCCAGACACTCCAGCGCAAGTTATTTCCAAAAACCTGAGAAGTACTTAGGCTTCAACATCATCAACGTGAGGCAACTGACGACCAATTGAAGAGCACTGAATGCACAAACCTTACGTGGAAACCCTCCCGCTATTCCTTGTTACCTTAACAAGAAACGTAAAATCTCAAGAGATATTCAAACTGAACAGCCTTAATCATATACTATCAAGGTAGAACCATACAGAGCTCAAACTGACGTTACACAGCGCTACAATTGCCAAAACTTTGGCCATGTCTGGGCCAACTGCAAGCAATCCCCAAAATGTGTGTGGTGCGGTGGTGGCCACCTGCATAAGGAATGCCCCGAAAAGACGAATACGGTGGAGGTATTCTAACCAACCTCCAGACGGGAGAAGAATATAATATATATCTACGCAATTTTGTCGGACCGCGGTACAGTTTCAGTTGAGAAACAATGGACTAGCTACTGACAGTTTTCTGTCCCACCTGCAGACACAAAATGTTGATAAATAAACGGCCATTTCTAGACACCGTCCTACCTTGTACTACAGACGCCTGAAAAAGGCGGCTGATGGTGTTCCTGCTCTCCACTGTCACGTCACATGAGTCTAGTTTCGTTGAACGTGTTCTGCATGGTAAGGGCGCTCCTTCTGTCTTACACATGCGCAGTTCATTTCAAGGAAAGGAAGACTTCAGTTAATGCGACAGTGCAGGGAGCATAATGCAAGCAGGCACGCCCACCACACCGTGTCTGTAAGATTTCAATAAGGAAGCAAAAATTTTGCCTGTCAAAATGAAGGCTTTCACGAAGGGTCGTTGTTAATGTTGAATCTGCTCTCGAGTCTTTACATTGTGTGGATGTGGAGGTTCGGGGGTACGCTTTGGCGCCACCTGTATGGGCGTACTGAGTAGTGCAGCTGAGTGTTGGAGTACGAATTAGTCCTGATTCTACAGATCCATCGTGGAGTGCATTTGGAGTCCAGCGTGGAGGTGGGTTCGAATACCTCCGCCGTAGCCCTGCGAGTCGTGAAAGGCGATGTAAATGGAATGCAGTGCCTGGGGTGTAACTGGGTCACCCTCTTCCTGGAGGGTATAAATACTGGAACTTTGCCCTCCACACTGGGAGTCTGGTATCTGAGACAGTAAAATATGGTCATGTGTCCCGTGGGACTCAGACCTGAGAATGACTGAGCTGGCGAGGACCAGCAGCTAAACAACAGACACGTCCTCTCGTCAGAGACGGCGCCCCACATCTACAAAACCGCAACTGCCTGACAGTAACAAAAATCTGGTCTTCGACGCCAGAAGAGGCTTGAGACCAAGACCGACTGGCCGACCGACCTTCTGTCGTAATGTGACTTTGACTTTGACTTGAGTAGTGGACAGTACGGAGCAATGGGGTTATGTGCCATCATGAGCTAGTTCTGTGACTACGCGAGCACTGAAGCAGGTAAATCTTCACTGTTGGAAGCCTTTACCAGGCAACAGCTGCTGAAGGCATAGAAGACTTTGTGTGTGCTACAATACAGTGATTTAAAGTATGTGTAAGACTGTGAAACTGTTAGTTTTCCGTAGCGACGAGCTGATCACAGTCGTACTGAATGTCTAAGATCTAGAAAACCAATGTGAAACGGAGAGTTTCATGGAGGTAGGCCAAGGCCCCAAATGGAGCTATAGCGCCAAAGGAAAAAAATTAATGATATCGAATTTATGTTCTGACAATTCTTTTTCGTCTCGCTCTTATTTCTCATGATAGCTACAAACTAAATATCCGGGACGTGTAGCTGAGCATTCACCTCCATCTAGTGTCCAAGTTAAGAATGGTGGAGCTATACCTCCAATTCTCCATACGTCTTCTTGGCGTCGTACTTAATGAATTAATAACTGAGACAACCTTACCTTTTACAAATAAATGGTTCGTGATTTTAGGTTAGCGGAAATCTAATTAAAATTTGCTGATTATAGAAAATGATTCTAACTTAATGTCGGAATTTCCGTTGCCTATAATTTTCAAACCGCAAAAAAATAAGATAAAATGGCTGAAGAAATATGAAAATATAATCCAAATGTTTTATTTGACAACGCTACACTTGCCAAATTTATATCTAGGAGAAGAAATAAGGCATACCTCAAAATGGCGACAGTTCAATGGAAGCAAAGTGCGTTATCAAAAGGCAACGTCGTTACAGAACTGAATATGGAAAAGATCCACCTTCAGATAATGTTATCCGACGTTGGTTAAAGCAATTTCAAGAGAGTGGTAATGTTCTGCACCCAAAAGGAGCAGGAAGACCAAGCACTTCGCATGTTGATCGAATCCAGGAAGCTTGGACATCTTGCGTGCCATCAAAGGCGCGCATGTTGAAGTTGTTTAGCATTCTGCAGTATTGATTTTAAATCTAATAAACTCCTTGAGTTACACTTTGATATTTCGTAAGCAGCTGATGATGGCCCATGTGAGGTCCAAACATGTCGTAAAAAATTAGAAAAATGCATGTAAAACCAGAGACATACAACCTCTTTATTAATCGTCAGAACCAATAAATATCAAGATCAGTGCCTAGTTTCGCCTCTGCTACATGTTTCGGCTATCAGGAGCCATCATCAGGCAAATACATGGTTAACTTATATACACCACTGAACTGTAGTACTAGTAAAATTGGATACAATACCATTAATCATATAAAACACTTGACGTAAAAAATACAATAAATCAGATTATATAAAACAGAAGTTATAGTATAAAACAGGAATAAAATTTTAGATTGATGTTTTATATCATCGAATCAGTCGTTGGTTTTGTAATTTCGTTGCGTTCCCACGGACAAATTGGAATATTCTATATTTTTTTCTTTTTGTATATAAGATTGTATAGGAGGCTCGTGATGTAGATGTAGTAAATTAATGTTAATTGTTTAGTCGGTGCCTCATCTTACAAAGTATTGTCCATACTGTAGGGAATGTAAACAACGACTCCCTACTAGGCACTGATCTTGAGATCTGTTGTGTTGTGACGGTTGTAATAAAGAGGTGATATATTGTAACACAACAGGATGCATGAAATGAAAATTAAAAACTAGAGACATTTAAGAAATTTTGATAATCACTTTTAATATATAAAATATACTTTAAGTGTCCTATTGACATTTTAATGATTTTAACATCATAAAGTATTAAAATACATTTTTAGTGACTGACGTATGTATTTTATATTGCTCCATCATTGACGTGTACTCTAATAATAAGGTTAATTCAATACGGTATTTAAATTCCAGATGGTGTTTTTTTCTTTTGCAGTTGAGTTAGCCTACTTGTGGAGTATTTACACTTTCATGACCTTAGGTAGAGTAGAATATATCATGGGTTAAAATGGCGGAGAAGTTACTTAATTTTCCGACAAATTTTAGTGCAAGTCTCACGTATCCAATCAAAAATAGAATATGCCCAAAGGTTTGCTCACAAATCACATACAGGCAGACATAAAACCGTCATAAGGTGCTCCTTTTTACTTTGTCCTGAACGCCTAAATAATTTCCAATCCCTCAGAGTTACGCGAATTACCTGTCCTGTCACTGCCGCCTGCCGATCCATCACGCCTCACTGAGGCTGTTACTCATTACTGCTAGCAGTGACTATTGAATTTCCGCGCGACGTCAAGTTGTGTGTTCACTTCCTGCCGGCAGGCCTGACAGCATCCATCCACAAGCCAAATAGAAGGCAGAACATCAGAGAGCAGCTAGAAATGATCATTAGCGACTCTTTGAAATAGGAGTGAATTACAAGTCAATGAAGCACTTACTTTCTTTATTCGTGCATATTTGCGATTCCGCAACGTCGCTTCAGAGCGATCAGGTACGCGTTTCCATAGCAACACTGAATACACAGCACGTTGCAATTAAGTGGACAGAGCTTCTGCTTCGTAGTAAGGGTGTTAATATTAAGACTTCAGCCCAGAACCGGCTGTAATAACCGAGGTTCTTTGAGGTTTTGCTCAGTACCTCCAGGAAAATCCTGGCATAAACCGTAAACTACAGACGGATCGCCTCCTTCAACATTAATCCCAGTCATTATTCTCTATTTATCTTTTTATTTGAAGTTATATTCTCTGAGGAGGTTACATAGGGCAGTAGTACTTTTAATCTTTCGGTCATCACGTTATAAAAGCAGTTATTCTTAAAACGGGCACTTCGTGTTTGACGTGGGAGTTTAATATCGTAGTGAAATTAAAAAAATAATGGATTTCTTCATTGCTAGTAGGGTGGGACTAAATCCCTTGCACTGCGGTCACTTCTGGCCTATTATACCAGCCCCAGATGATAGGTGAGGGTGATTGTGGAGCAATTGGTGGAATGAAGATTGGCAGGGAAAACCGAAGTACTCGGAGAAAACCTGCCCCAGCGCCACTTTGTATACCACAAATCCCACTTGACCAGACCCGGGATCGAACCCAGGCCGCGGCGGTGGGAAGCCAGCGACTAACAGCTTGAGCTATGGTGCGGCCTGTCAATATAAACGGATACTAGGAAAGCATTACAATGTGTAAACATTTTTGGTATAAATTTTACTGCAAATGGTATATACCCCAGTCACATTATGATAGAATTTCGGTCATTCATTTTCCACACATAACGAATACAATCTTTATGGTAAGCCCTGCATATCTGTCAACAAATTCTGGCACATTTCTTAAACACAGAGTGAGTCTAAATTATTGTTGGGGTTTCCGTTTAGAGACCACGGAATTCCAGACAATAATTTAGAATCACATTGTATTTCTCAGAAAAATAATTCAGTAAAGGTGATCCATAAATATTGTTCTTCGTATTTGTTTGCTGTATATAATACGAGGCTTTCACTGACCATAAGAACTAGAGTATTCTTGCTTATGACGCCGTGTAGTTTGGAGACAGTCCAAAGCTCAGCTTTCCGTCTGCTTCTGTTGGTTTCTTGCTGGGCTTACTCTCCAACAGTGAAGAAGGAGGCGATAAGCTCCTCCGAAACTTCGGACTCTCCCCGAACTACACGACCTTACAACCTACAATCACCGCTGTGATACCCTCAAATCTAGAATTTTTAAACAGTGGTATTTATTTTTATAAACAAAACCAAATACGTCATATTGTGGACTAATTGTAAAGTTCTGAAATTAGGCAATTTATTTTGCCATAGTAACGAATTATATATTGTTAACACACTGCTAGAATGTAAGTTTTGTATCAGGTCACGAAAGATCGAGCAAGAACTTCTTAGTGTTTCATATCTATTCTGTGAGTACTGATAATACGTACTTTCAATGTTGAACGTGAGGTGCTACCGGAAAGTTCCCGGACTGTTATTCTCGTAACTGCCTAGGTGAAATATGATGAGAGGGGAGGCCAAGGTCACACTTCCGCAAACCTATTGTATCAGTCTTCCACTTGACAACACGTTGTGAACAAGCATTATTTTTATCCGAATGCTTTTCCGACTTCGTGTTTCGTTTTGTCTGCGATGGATGGCAAAATCGAGCGACGTGTCTGCATCAAGTTCTGCGTGCAGCTTGGTAAATCCGCTGCCGAAATCCTTGAAATGCTTCGTAAGGCTTTTGGAGAACATTCTTTAAGCCGGACAGCGGGTTTTGATTGGCATTAACGGTTTGAAGGTCGGCCGAGTGTCAATTGAAGATGACGAAATTTTAGGGCAACCAATCACCAGCAAAATTAAAAAAAAATTATGAAAAATGGAGATCGCATCCACGAAGACCTTCGCTGAAGAATCCGTGAGCTCGCAGAAACCACTGGGATCAGTTATGGCGTTTGACAGGAGATCTTAACAGAAAATTTGAATATGAGCCGAGTTGCCACGAAATTTATTCACCGACTCTTTGACAAATGACCAAAAGCAGCGGCGCGTAAACGAGTGTCTTGAACTGCGAGAGAAGGCTAACGAGGACCCAACTTCTGTCTGTAAGACTGTAATGGTTGATGAAAGTTAAATTTATGGGTATGATCCAGAAACAAAGCAACCCTGGCCCGCAGTGGAAGGGCCCACAATCACCAAGAGCAAAAATGCAACAAAGCAACAAAAAGCGTGCTCATTGTCTTTTATTTGACATGAAGGGGATTGTTCACCGTGAATTTGTTCCTCCCAACACTACGGTAAGCCGGTCACGGTAGCCGAGCGGTCTAAGGCATGTACTGTCTCGCTCGCTTGGAAACCGGGATCGTGGATTCGAATCCCACTCAGGGCATGGATGTTCAGTTTGTGTGTGTGTGTGTGCGTTTTTCTGTGTTTGTGTACAGGTAGAGGCCTTGCGACGAGCTGATCACCCGCCCAAGGAGTCTTACCGAATGTGTAAGATCTAGAAAACCCGAAGTGAACGGAGAAGTTCATGGAGGTAGGCCTAGGACCACTGGGGCTGTAGTGCGAAAGGGGAAAAAAAGCCACTACAGTCAACTCTGACTTTTACTGCGACGTTCTGAGACGCTTAAGAGGAAATGTGCGACGAACCGCACAGAAAAAACTTCCCTCCGTTTCAGTGCAATTGTTACGTTCGTGTCTTGATATCCGGCGGGGCCTAGAGATCTTTCTTGTCCTCTTTATCGTCCAGATGGCACTTCGGGGGGGGGGGACCCCAGCCACTTACGCAATGCGTACCTGGGACTTTTTCCCGAACAGTAAAACACCGGGAGCATAAAGCTAACCTTCCATTCTCATACAGTGTAGAGGTTACGAATGCGTGGAACCATACTTCCACTTCTCATACGCATTCTTGTGTTTTATTTAATTAAGAGCAATGACAACTTTGTACTTTTACCGTCGATTACGTAAAACTATCGGTATGCAGTAAACCCTGGCTAATCTGGATTAACTGGGGGGGCTATATAATCCAGAATAATGAAGCAAATGGTAGCCCTTAAAGATAAAACAACTTAGAATACAAATGTAAAATTTAATGATACAAGTAATTCTGGTGAAAATAAATAAGAAAATATAACTGTAGAGCTTTTATTTAAAAATTATTCATCGAAAGAATGCTCAGAAATTGTTTTCGAACGTAATAATGCAGGATCGAAGAAACTTGTCAATTTGTGTCTGAACAGACAAGTGACTCAGCTGCCTTCCTAAATGCCACGTGTCTTTTGAAGTATACACTCAACTGTGAACAGAATTTTTCATTTTCCATATTTCGGCTGGGATTATCCGACATCCGGATTAACTGTGACCGAATTAGAGAGGGTTTACGGTATTGAAAATTTTGTGATGAATGAAGCAGCAGATAATATCAGTTAACACAATGCAAGTGAGCTGCAGACATTGCAATTTGTGTATTAATTGTTTATGTGATGGTTTCTCGTTCGAACGAAACATGTAGTGATATAGTAGGAATTCAAATGATGTATAAATTGTATAATCATTGTTTTCAGTGAATGCAACCTGTTGCGTATTATACCAGTATATTTCTTTTAGTGAAAACCGTCACAACACAACAATTAATAATATATGTATGTAGTTGCAAGTTTACTACATGTTTAGGCTTTCAAGAAGCCATCATCAGGTAAATACATTTAAGAACTTCTTAGCTATTGAATTGCGTGCCAATTACACCATGTATTACTAGATTTTTTCAAAGTGTGTACAATAATAGAAATATAATTACATTGAAAATAAAGTTCTTAAAATGGACTAGTTACACAATTAAAATACAGTTCAGAGTTGTACATATAATTATATTCCAAAGTATGTCGTTGTAATGATATATGGTGTTGCTTATGCGGGCATGTATACACAGACAGTTGTTATGGTGCTCAGAGGTCCGTTGCTATATTGTGTTATTATTTAATTTTCATTTCCTGGAAATAATGTACAAGTGATTACTATTAATGTATATTCTAGTGGTTGTGTATAGTGTTCATTGAATTGATGTATAGTCCATTCGCGGAGACGAGAGAGTCCTCGTAAACAAATGCACGCGATATCTCCTTCGCTCTTAGAATGAAATCATGCAGCGATCACGTGATGCGTGTACCGTTGCAAGGGCGTCCAAAGTTATGAAATGAATCTGAATGCATGTTAACTTGCGTCCGAATGCAGTGAGTACACTGAAGTAACTGCGCGCTTTGTCCACTCCTTGCTGTCAGCTGTGGCGACGCGGGGCTTGCTTTGTTTACGCTAACTGTCTCGTCTCCGCGAATGGACTATAGTTATATAGTCTACTTACTGTTTGACGGGCTCCTCCGTCTATGTGTATATGTCCGATCTAGTGAGGAATGGATTACAACTGATATAGGATGTATGTTGGAGAACTGTGTGGGTGAGGGGGGAGGGAGGGAGGGGTGTAGTAGGTGTACGATGGGGGTAAAGTTATTGTTTATGCTTGGTAGGCTGCCATTATTGTGTTGTATATTGAGTTAAATGTTTCTGTAAAATTGTCGCTCAACTGGATGTTTTTCTACCTGATTTCATATATGAAATCTTTCATGAGTATCCAACATTTGTCCTTTATTTCCAATGAACAAGATTTCCATAGTGTGATATATGGATCCATATTCGTGTATACTGTCCGCTATATGTTGGCCGAATTTGGGATTTTGTCCACCGTTCTTTCTGTCACTTATATGTTCTTTAAATCTGATTTGAAATGTTCGCCCAGATTGTCCTATATATTTCAGTGGACACTTTGCAAATTTTAATTGGTAAACTCCACTTAAGTTAAACTTATCATTCGTATTTTCATGTATTATCAATAAGTGTTTGATATTGTTCCTGTTTATAAATGAGATACCAACTTCAGTGGTCTTAAATAGTTTAGTAATTTTCTAATTGGTCGCGCCATACGAGTAGCTGAAGCGATTAGTCACTGGCTTCCCACCGCGGCGGCCCGGGTTCGATCCCAGGTCTGGTCAAATAGGATTTATGGTGGACAAAGTGGCGCTTGGGCGGGTTTTCTCCGAATACTTCGGTTTCCACTGCCAATCTTCATTCCACCAAATTCTGTATCATCATAATCACCCGGGGCAGGCTACAATAGGCCAATCAGTAGCCGCCGTGCCGAGTGGACCCAATTGGACTCAACCCCCCACTAAGCGAATTTTAGAAAAAATTGTTCTAATTTTGGGTCTGAAAAAGGTAAAAAGTTGTCCATATTCTCTTGTGTGTATTATTCTTTTCGGATAGTTTTAGTATTTGTTTTATAGTGTTTTGTGGGTAATTATTGTTATGAAGTATTGTTCTAATAATGGTTTCTTCATTGTTTTCGTTGTTGTGTGAAAGTGGGTATTTATTCTTGCGATTGATGGGGAAATTTATTTCGGCCCTTTTATGTCCGTATGAATGGCATGAGTCATCGTGAATAATAATCAAGTCGGTAGCTGTAGGTTTCCTATAAATTCCATATTGCAGATTAGTATGTGTTTCTTCGATGGATAGATCTAAAAGTTAATGTTTTGTATAAACGCCTGGCAACATGCCCAGCACTGCCCATATTTAAGCAAGATACTAAGATAAGCAACATTCACAATAAAGTGTGCGGACAATTAAACTAGAAGAAAGACCATGTCAAGTGGACAACATTTTTATCGACGGAGAGGCTTGAGAACCGAATGTCGAATATGGTTCATGAAAGAATGGAGAAGCCAGAGCAGAGGAGAAATATAAACCGACGCCGATGTCAAGGTTCACTGCGGCGCTGATGTTACATTTAAGAAGAGGCAGTGACCAGGACCGAGGCGCTATCAACAAAACCCCAGGCTAACCGAATGTAACCTAACCCAGAGGATATGTGACAGAATACAGCTGTGAACCAGCACAGCCCATACCAGAACGGTGAACGAGAGGGCCGAGTTCGTGTCGGTGTTGAGAGCTTGTCTCGCAGTGACAGCAGTCAGCCGGTTGCACATAAAACAGATTGATACACGCCAGCATCGAAATTAGTTCTCGCTGAGGCCAGCGTAGAGACTGACGCGCATGTCCGGATATTAACAAATGTAATCCAATTTAAAGGTGCAATATTCCACTCCATTAAGACGAACAGTTCTTGACTTCTCTCCAATATACAGTGTAACTCAGCTCTTGTTCGCCACTACAACACAGACTTCCTTCTTCTGATTTATTGTACTGAAAAATCATGCAAGTACAGGTAGTTTCCTAGAAGTGAAAAAAATCAGGAATTAATGCAATTCTCGACTACGCTTTTACTACCGAGTTCTGTCTTCTGAGATATAACGCCAGGCTATAACACTTGCTACCCTCTGTCTAAATGAGGGCCTCCGTAACCGAGGGGCCCACCCTTTTGGGGGGCGTGAATAAGTTCACAGGGGATGAGGCCACGGGAAGAAATTTTGAATATAAAATTCAGCTGAAGCTCAGTTAGAATCTTTGTCGATACGCTGGCTATTCTGACTGGGGTTGTTCCTGGTTTTCCTCAGTTCCACCATGAAAATATCGGTCTAGTACCTCAATTACTTCATGAATTCTTCATTCCAAATAATTTACAGTTCATCATTCATACAACAGTTCGACGCTATATAATCTCCAGCTCCGATTACATGTCTAAGGCATGAACTGTCTTCGCTCGCTCGAAAGCTTGGATCGTGGGTTCGAATCCCACTCAAGGCTTGCATGTCTGTATGTGCGTTTATTCTGTGTTTGTGTTGTCCTGTGTGTAGGTAGCGGCATTGAGACGGGCTGATCTCTCGTCCAAGGAGTCCTACCGTCTTTGTAAAAAAAGATTACGAAACTGAAGAAGAAGCCAGGGCCCAACAAAGGGCTGTAGGGCCATTTCTGAATGAATTAACTGAATAATCTATATCAGACGCAATAAAAGTGGCTTCGTTAGCCAGGTTCGGTTCTTTTGAAAACTTCACGCTGCTCGAAGAAAACAAAAATCAGTTAATTCCTATTCAACAACATGATAAACGCAAAACTATCGGGGAAGCTTGTACCTAAACAACTATATCACTTCTTGTTTTGGAGGAACGTATTTCCTCCATCTACAGAGTTGAAGATCAAGTCAAGCAAGCAACCAGCTAGAAGCAAGCAGCAAGCGAATATCTCTCATTTGGCTCATTCTTTTATCCTGAGGATGGAGACAGTGTGTTCCTCCGAATCGTCTGTGAGCTTCTGCAAGATGGCGCGGGGTCACTCTTCGTGCCTGCTGCTGTGACGAGATCAGCTCGAGAGGCAGACGGAATGTCTGGGCGTGACAGCAAGTGTACGCTGAGGAGCTCCTGGTTACTGCCTGCTTTTCCTATATGCGGCTCGAATGAAACAGGTAGAGGGAGGGGGTATAATGTGGCCTAACGTGCTGTCCACACGCTTTATTTCGAAATCAAGTCAATCCACTGGATTTCCGATCTTAAAGAGACTGCCAATTCTGGTCCAGATTCTCCGCTCAGTGCAGTGACACAATAAAATACAGCCGTTGATAAACCAACGGAAATCTAGTCGTTTGTCATATAAGCTTTCCTACTGCTAACTTTCCTGCTTTTCTTCCGTATTCCTTTCCAAACCTACATGTTATCAAATGATACGTCGATGCCAACCCTTAACGTCACCTCCCAAGAATAACACTCACGAATAGTACACCGAGAACAATCCATTTAATATAGTACGCCACACTTCATATAGTGAGCCGGGATAGCGACTGGCTACGGGACGACCGAGGGTTCGGAGTTCAAGTCCCGGTAGGGTGAAGAATTTTCTCTTCTCCACGTCGTCCAGACCGACTATGTGGTCCACCCAACCTCCTATTCAAGTGGTACAAGGGGCTGTAAGCGGCCTGGGCGTGAAGCTGACCACTCACCTCCTACTGCCGAGGTCAAGAAAATGTAGATGTATAGATCCACTACCCCATACGTCATCATGGCGTAGTGTTTAGTTAGTTAAGCACAGGGACAGCGTTACTTTTTTCTACATTACAAACGCCTTTTTGCAGATCCGAGATCATGACAAGCGGGAAGCAGTAATCACGGCGCAGTGACCGCTTGTCCTAACATACTCAGTCCTTTCATAGCCAGACTCTGCGTTATTGGCACAGGAGAGGGCATGATCCCTCCCACCCCTACCGCCCGACCTAATCAGCGATATGGCTGAGAAACGGTCGTCAAGCAGAGGGAGGGTCAATATGTTATGCATGAGTAACATATGAGACACGCAGCTCAGTGCCAAGTGTTGTGGACACGAGTGATGAAATCTGAACCAGATGGAAAGAATGAAGCGTTGCGATATATGCATAATACTGTCACGTGATTGAGTGTGACTCGAGGCGAGGTATGGATTGGTAATCGGATTTATTGGACATTTACAGAACGTAACTACAAATAACTACGGCAGTCTCACTGAGTTACACTCCAAAGATCACTATAACTACAGCACACATAAAGTCTTCTTAGTCTTCACTGGCCGTTGCTTGGCAGCGGCTTTCAACGGCGGGCGATCTCCTTCCTCTGGGTTCCCGAACTGCCCTCAGCCTCATATATCAGCTTCTCACTTCTGACAACTGCAACTCACAACTGACTTAATATTACTGACTTAAAATATCGAACTTACGTTACAACCGACGATCAGTCGGTCTGTTTGTCTTGGTGTCAAGGTCCCATCTGCGGTCCAAGACGAGATTGTTATTACTTCCACACAGCTGCGGTTTTGTTCATGTGGTGCGCCCCCTCTGACGAGAGGACGGGTCTGTCCTTCACAAAAGTTGCTGGTCCTCGCCAGCGCAGGCATTCTCGAGTCCGAGTCTCGCAGGACTCATGACCATATTGTACTGTCTCAGATCCAAGACTCTCACAACCTGCAGGGCCAGGTAACCGTGTTTATATTCCCCTGTGAGAGAGTGGCCAAGTTTTACCCTCAGGCATTCGGTTCCCTTTTAGTCGCATCCTGCTACTCGCAGAGCTACCTACTAGTCCTCCACATATAATCCCGGCACGGACCGCAGAGAAAACATGTTTCATTACTGCGTGTTCTCTCGTTGCCTAGGAAACAACATGTCCACAGAGCCGTTCCGTAACGATGACTGTTGTGCGGTCGCTTCTTTGCACGGCTGTTACTTGGCAATGGCTCTGCATGCCACAGTACACTCCATATACCACGAGATCGAAAGTGTACCATCAGCAGTTACTTACGTATCTCGTTACGTCACTATTAGAAATTTACTAGAATCCTTTTTCAACATACTTGAGGCATTCATAAGCCTGTTGGAAATTCAAACATATTCACATAAGTCGATTCTCCTGTTAGGGTCGCCTTCACGACACATGATGTGCGTTGATTCGTAGAGCAGATGAACTTTAACCGTGACTGATTCATTCAGTCATTCATTCATCAAAGGTTCTACAGCCCTTTGTTGGGCCCTGGCCGCTATTTCAGTTTCTTAATCCTACACACAATCGGTAGGACTACTTTGACGAGGGATCAGCCGGCCGCAAGTCCTCTACCCACATACAGGTGAGCACAAACACACACAGTCATCCATGCCTGGAGTGGAATTCGAACCCAAGATCCCAGTGTTCGAGCGGGCGAAGACAGTTCATGCCTTAGACCGTGCGGCCACTGTGATCGGCTATATTAATCCTTGAAATTCTCAGACTAAATATTCGAACCAGACACTCCAAAAATATAGGAGCCAATTACCCTGAATATGATGTTAATATATTCTCAGGTAACGCGAAATGCAAGCAGCTATTCAGCTCTTCGTGCGCCTCATGCAACATGGGAACTATGTTTCGTCATCTTCAGTTAGTGACGTAGTTACGGATCATTAGAAAGTTGCAAGGTACTGTTTTCAACATACACATTATTTTACACACCTCAGTCGGTATAGCGACTGGCTGTGGGCTGGATGACCGAGAGTCAGGGTTCGAGTCGCTGTAGGATCAAGAAGTTTCTCTTCTCCATGTTGTCCAGACCGGCTCTGGGTCCCACCCAGCCTCCTAGCCAATGGGTACCGGGGGTAAAGTGGCCGGGGCGTGAACGTGACCACTCATCTCTAGCTAGTGCCGAGGACAATAACATATAGATCTATACAACCACTCCCTCATACACCTTCATGGCGTACTGCTTTATTAGGCACAGGGAAAATTTACCTTTATATTGTATATTCATACGCCGGTGGGAAATTCAAAAATAGTTACAGAGGACTTCCTTTCCGTAATATTCACTAACAAAGTATGACGAAACGCGATTCGTAGAGCAGACAGACTTTACTAGGGCCTTCTCCTTTAATTTGGGGTTCTCACTCGGATCAATACAGTGATATAGGCCGCTGTTACACTACGTGATACTTTTTGCATTTGCAGGTAAAGTGTAAGCAGAGGGATTAATGAAATACGCTATTTCACAGTTCTTATCCTACCATTTAACATCACAGAGAGGGGCTGTATGCCTTACTCCCTACGAATGCTTCACATTCATAGCGGATGCATATTCAGAAGCCAAAGGTAAATTAAAGAGATAATTGTTATGAAAAGCAGTACAAAAATATATACGCTTAAATTTCCTTCGGTTAATACGCACTGAGTCCGTTTGCCTCATGTCATCAAAACCTGCGTATGGAGGACGTGTTTCGTTACGAGAAATTACTTGTACAACTAAAAAACAATATGGCGCAACATCATAGAAAACAGTGAATAATGTTGGATTTGAGGTCCTCACACCGGTGATTATGAAGAGTTCTATCTTCTGCAATATAACGTCATTAAAACAACAGACACTTCGGAGGAACATATCGTCTCCATCTTCAGTGTCGAAGAATAAGACGAACAAGAAAACAGCGTGAAAGGTGGTGGCAAGCAGAGCAGAGTTTCTGGTTATACGGGAAAGAGGATGGAAATGGAAGGCAGCGTTTCAGTTCCCGTAGTAGAGAATGAAACATCCAGCACCCATCGGCATCTTCGAAACTAAAGAATCTGGCGGCATTGCTCGGGCGTGATGAATATGTTATTTGTAATGTTGGTAAAGAAACACAATTATGGAGAAATTAACTAATCTATTACAATGTAAATCCTAGGTTTTTGCGAGTTTTCGAAGTATAAAACTTATTTAGGAGAAACTTAAAATTAACATCTCGAAAATCATAACGGACATGAAACGTAAGCGAAACTTCTGTCTCTCTTAAGTTGCACCAAAGGTAAAAACCTCACTACGGTTTCCGAGTATTCCAGAAAAGAAAAACATACTATATTGTATCCAAAATTTTGGGTACGGGTGTTTTAAAAAAAGTCCGAATCCTATAAAGGAGGTCTTCTGCCATCACACCAAATTCGGCTGAAATGAAATGTTGTCGAAATGTATACAAATGAACAAGTAAACAAAAACACGCTCTCCTTTGTAGCCGAAAAAGTCGTAAGCTGTATGGTAGATCCTTATTTATAGGTTTTCACAAATTTGAAACTTGACACAAAAATAATAAGAATCCGAGCCCTCCACTTTCGGGACGTTCGATTTTATATAGCAGCGTCCACAGAAAGGAAACGAGGTATTATTTCCCGTCCTGCACCGCGATATCCTTTGTTTATTACGGCAGAGCCGGGCGAGCAGTTCCGATCTTTGGTGTCCTTGACGAAAGCGAAGGAAAAGATTGTGTATTACGGTTGTGAAATGAAGTTGTAATGAACGTGTATTTCTTCAGTTTTAGTCTTACAACATATTGTGGCGTATAGATTCGTTGCTGGGCAGAGACCTCGAAAGGGACAAGGAGTACAGCCGTTGCTATGTAAGAGGCAGTTAAACATCGTTGCTGGGCAGAGACCTCGAAAAGAACAAGGAGTACAGCCGTTGCTATGTAAGAGGCAGTTAAACATCGTTGCTGGGCAGAGACCTCGAAAAGGACAAGGAGTACAGCCGTTGCTATGTAAGAGGCGGTTAAACAAACACCTGTTTCTAAGCAACGGTTCGGTAAACACGACTCGTGAAAACGATATCCAGTCTATCGCTAGGCAACAGCTCATGAAAACAACTGAAGGATTGTTGGAGGTGATGTTTCTGTTCGGTCCGCCCGAGCTTATATAACGAGGACACCAGCCGAGCTGCAGTCAGTTGTCAGCAGTTCTGACGTGAAGTAGCTGGTTGGTAAGAGAGAGCGTTCAGTTGTCAGATGAGAGTCAACCTGTGTAGAGACGACTAGGAGGTTGGTGTGAAATGGCTACCAGCCTGGGACCCAGTTAGCTGAATTGTCAGTTGACAAGGGTTCTGCATGGGCGGCTGTGACAAGAGGACCTGAGCGCAGAAAGCTGAAGAATCTTCACTGTTAAAAGCCGTTGCCAGGAAACGGCTAGTGGATACTGTAATAAACTGGCGACATTAGTCTGTGTGTGTGTAAGTGATCTATAAAATGTACTTCCGACTGGTGTACACAAGTGGTCAATAAATCCATTCACCAATCCGTACTCCGTCTATGGTCACACCATTAATTACGTGACTATATATGTAATTATATAACTATACAGTTTCTATATTACGATAAGTTTCGCCCACATATCCTAAGAGAACACGGTTCTACAGTGCTCAGCAAAAAAAAAACACACAGGAGCCGGGACTACACCTCAAAATAAATATAAAATAATGAAAGCAACAAAAATTAAATAATAACATTAATAATAATTAACCAAAATTGGTCCAGTTTTAACTACTTCAAAGTTATCCTATCTGTTTTAACTTAATTTAAACAAAAGTATATACAAGGTTTATATAATTTAGAGTATATGTTTTAGTCTATAACTAAAGAACATGTGTTGTAAACAACAATACGGCCTCCCCAATTATAAATATTAACCAATGGGGAGGAAATAGTAGAGAGAGTTGAGAGGGACTGTGTAAGTACTACCTGATGATGGCCAAAAATAGTGGCCGAAACGTGTCATAATGTAGAAACTGTACAGTTATCATAAAATTATATATATACTGTGAGACTGAAACTGAATAAAATAGCCTACACACAATATGATGCTAAAATACAATATTATTATAATGAAAGGTTTGTCAGTTTGCCGGACCATTTCGAAGGATGAAATTTTAAGCGCTTCCATAGACCGTTTGAAGAGGAAGTGGATGAAGATTAACGATATTGAAAAAGCCGGCCTTTAAAACAACAAACGGACGTCATCACTTGGTAAATACAAGTGAAATCCGCTCATATTGACCCCAGAATAAAAAATGTTTTGTCACGTAACAGAAACATTGACAAAGTTCATTCAGATTCAAGGGCGATTTTAACAAATAACGTGTCTTTACGTCAGCACAGCAGACTGAAGGTAGTTTAGTATAAGTTTAATTATACCTCGAAACTTGCTCAGAATGACAGATTGAACCTACATACGTCGGACGGGGGGGGGGGCGACACAGTTCAGATATTTGGGAACGACGATAACAAATCAAAACCCGATTCAGGATGAAATTAAGAGGCGATTGAACTCGAGTAATGCTTGCTACCATTCAGTCCAGAACTTCTGTCTTCTCGTCTGCTGTCTAAAAACGGAAAAATCAGAATCTACAAAACTAAAAATTTGCCTGTGGTTCTGTATGGGTGTGAAACTTTTCTCCGACATTAAGAGAGGAACATAGACCAAAGGTGTTTGAGAATATTGTGCTGAGGAGAATTGGACCGAAGGGGATCAAGTGACAGGAAGACCCTCAACAAACTACGCTACCGCGTGTCCCAGCTACTGGCAAGCAGATGCATAGGTAGCATAAACACCAGACAGAAGGAGATATCACAAAAAACTTCTTCGTGTCATGGTTGCTGAAGACATGTAAATCCGTCATCGCGAAACTTATTTTCACGATCAAAATACTACATATATGAAAAAGTAAAAATAACGCCCTATGTGGGGTAATGTCTGTTTGTTCGTGTGTCTTGTTTGTCCGTTTGTCTGTCTGGGGTCTAGTTCAGAGACAAAACCGTCAGATAGACCTTCTAATATTCAGTGCAGGTTATTTTCATTGCGATCTGTGGGAAAACGAAGATATTTCTTCCATACTCAATTATGAGAATTTCATTTTACTAAGGTCTACATACTAAGTCGTATGTTAACGGACTTTTGGTTAGCATTAATAACATTTTAATAGTATATCTCAAGTAACTTTAATTAACTGCAAAGAACGTGATTGGAAATTATGACAACCTCACCGCCTTCTGTGTGTCGATTGTCTAGAAAATGTGGGAGCCTCGACGCCTCACAACTCTGTGGACCTCCACGGCCTGTTACAGAGATAGCTTTACTTTATAACTTTAACAAGCTTCCCTTGTGCTCTGTTAAGAGAAATGGTAGGTGCGTTATCTGCGGGAGTTACATTTATTTTACTTTCATTTTTGAACCTGAACATTAAATTGTGTTCGTCACTTCATTATCTTTCTTATTTCAACCTCCAGGAGGAAAATAATCTCTATAAAATACAACGCAAACGCTGTTTCTTTTCGCCTGGCTTTGTGCATCACGACAGAAACAAAACAGCAACAGAACTACAATGTTACCAATGAACACAATTTATATTATCCTTGTAAGATGCGCCCGAGGCGTAATTGGGTACAGACTTTATTCTCTGGAGGAGACGAAGGAGAAAAACTAGCCAATAAGATGAAAGCTTCCTGTTGCTGGGCGCCCCGACGCTAATAAGCAGTTCGTCCAGGCACTCGAGATGCTGCACGTGACAGAGAGAAATTGAGTTGAGAGCGGCACGCGCTTCCTGCAAGAAATGACACAGGCTAGCTCCTTAAACATTACCTCTATGTCGTTCAACAAAGAATAGTGTGTGAATTGTTGTAACGTCGTGCAGTTCGGTCAAAGCCAGCCATTTACGAGGAAATCATAGTCTCTATTTCAGGTTAGAAGAGTAAATGAAGTAAGAAATAGGCAGAAAGCAGGCGGCAAGCCACGCTTTAAATTTTCGATTTATAAAACATTTAATTCTTGTAGTTTACATATGAAATAATGGTCACGTGTCAGTGTTTTCAGACGTGAGGATGGTGAGAAATTTTGTTTTCATGCCTGACTAATTTAAAGCAGTAGAACATGTAGGCATACAGTGAAAATTGTGAACAGAAATGTCCCGCTAAATTATACGAGGCCTAAACGTTACTTGACAGTTCTTGATAGCCTCGTCTTTCAAACTGAAACAAATGAAGACACGTAAAGCATCTTAAGTTCGTTACAGGATTTCTTGCTTAAGTAATGTAAGCCTGAATTCTGCTTTCAGTCTACTAACTAATGGCAGTGCAATTAGTTGTGGAGGCATTATGAACTAATCGCTCGGTTCTAGCTAGTTGTTTTCTTGACTTAATCATCGATCCTGAAGAAGGGGGTAGCATTTCTTCCGAAATGGAAGTCACTAACATACTATAAAAGTCACATCCACAAAAATTACATTCTTAATAATCACCGATGTGAGAACTCCACATCCAAATTAGAATAATTTTCCTTATGACGTTAAAACTACAAGTATGGCGACTGTGCGAAAATGTGAGGTTACATCTGATAATTGTAGCGTAGTGTGACAGAAAATTTAGTATTGTCAAGTGTAGGGGAGTTTGTGTCTAATAAGATGGGGTTTGGACTAGATGATTGGAGCTACTGACATCTGATTCACACAACTCGGGTCTACAGGCAATTACAGCGCTATTGCTGATCTACTCACTTCACAGTTCACCATTACACACGTACTAGGTTTCTCAACCCCCATTAGTCGTATCCTGGCAACGGATTTATAGGTCTCATTGTAGCTTCAAATCATACATAAAGGCTTCTTTCCACAGCGTAATTCATTTCTTGCCATTTCATCTCAATCACCTTCGAATGTCATCTTCAGAACTCGACCCAGTTCTCGACAACTAACTCAAACGACTCTCTTTGTCCCTTTATAACACCTCGACATGGACCACGCAGAAAGCACAGTCTTCTATTGTTGACAAGGCTCGCTTATAAATCCGTTGACTAGCAATAGACGTCCTATTGGTGCACGGGCACGCTTCCGCGGGAATGTGTTTACCGAGGCGTTGTCTAGCAACGGATCTGTACGTCACATTGTTATTTTAATTTTTTCAGTATTCACATATTAATGGGTGACTCAAGTAACTTTATCTGCTGCGTTGATGCTGCCAACCTTAGAAGTTTATTTGTACAAGCAAGACCTAAAGCCTAACTTTATAATCTGCCTCCAACAACAATTTCATACACTCGTAGTTAGGCTTTTGGTTTTGTTTAAAAATGCAGACTATTCGCCCTCTCTTGTAATAAAGATATAAAAACCTTATAAGGTAAGAATTTGCGTTTTATATTTACAAGTATACATCAACGGTTGGCAGCGCTAACGTGGCAGACAATATGACGGTATTACGTCAATGTCGGTTGGAGTCCACGCTAATTACGTGCGTGTGTCTGAAAATTTTATGGTCGTTAGAATCTGATCTCGAGATTCTGACGGATTTACAAGTTTTCAGTACCGTGATTACGCAAAAGTAGTTTAGATATGACGCCTGTCTCTCTGTCTGTAAGTACATGTGCGCATGTGTGTCTCCCTTGCTCCTAAATGACTGCATTGGTTTTATTCATATTCTGTATACAAGAGTTCACCACAGCTCGGGGACCGGAGACGCTGAATATTCCAGCTCCAAAAACAGGGGCCCTTCAGATACGCCCCGAAACACAAAGTGGCGATTACCTCGAATGGTTTTCATTACATTTCGTTAATCAATGGAGCCCATCTGTCTAAATAAAACTGCACAGGTGGTGTCTTCAGAAAGGTAACTGCGCGTGAACTACGGGTCCAAATGCGATAAGTCAATTTTCTCTACACCGACTTTGTCTGTTAAACTGATTTCATTTTGGTTTGATATTCAACAGCCAAAATTGGTCTTTCAAGCAACAATCGATTTCGTTTCCAAGGCCGGTCGTAGATGAGAAAGCACACGTACGATTTTGTCTTAAGCAAACTTTGTAAAACCCCTTCCTTCACCTTTCGTAAGACTAAAAGTTATTAATTAACTAATTCAGAGTTCCCTCTCTGGTTTACGCGAGGAGCTGTGAACAAAAACAGAGTGCGAACAGCTGATCGCCTTGTGGGTGTTGCTTACCGCTGGGTGCCTAGCAGGCTGCACTTTAAGTCTCCATGGATCTTCTGTTCTCTAATTAAACGTTTTAATCTGAAGAAACAGGCAGCGCAGAGTTAAACAAATTGCTGTCAGGTACCACCACATTTTGCTCTAATTAAATTCAAGCCACACCGCACTGTTAAGCCTCTCAGATCCTAACATAATGTTTTATGTCGGCAATATGCACACTGTTTTGTCGTATGAAGAATTCATTTGAACAGTCAGCATTTCTTTGCCTCTTAATTGTAATTGACGTGTACTGCACTTGGTACGTTACGTAGCGTCACGGACAGAATTGCAGGGACTTTAGGAACGGGAGCAGTCAATATGACTGAGATAACAGCCGGAAGACAGAGATTAGGTTCACGGGAGGATCAGGTTTATTTCTCTTCACCGCTGTGTTGAGTCAGGGAGTGGGGTTACCGCGTAGTAGCATGGTTGGTTCAGGCACTATGCTACAAGCCGGAAGGTCGCCGGTTTGAGTCCGGATGAGGTGGATTTTTTCAATTTACCTAATCTTTCCGGCCGCACTGTGGCCCTGGGGTCGACTCAGCCTCTAACAGAAATGAGTACCAGGAATCTTCCTATGGTGTAAAGGGCGGACGGCGAGTGAGGCTGACAATCTTACGGCCATCTGTGAGCCGATTGTCTAGAGAAAATGTGGGAGCCTCGACGTCTATGGGCCTTCATGTCCTGTTACAGGAATAGCTTTACACGTAAGTAAAAGAAACAAAATTTCAGGAAATAAATAAAAACCCAACTAAAATATCCATTCTCATTAGAGAATGGACCGCCGTCACTCAAAAGGAAAACAGAACATAACATCACTTACATACAGAAAAAGTAAGTGTTAACTAAACTGAGGTGGAAAGTTTTACATTTTATGATTTATTAAAAAATAAAGAAACAGAAGAATTGTAACGAAACTTATGTTAATAATGATCACTAAAATGGATCCACATTAGAAATATATTTCAGTAGTACATTTCATGAAAATTGCCTGATGATAATCCAGCTGGATCGAAACATGTAGCAAATGTACATAATAAAACGAACGATAACACAATAACATTGGTTTATTTATTACAAATTTGTTGTGCTAACGCTAGAGATATACATCCATTCCCTATGCTGTTTTCATGATGTGATATTTACAAAGACAAAAATAAATCCGTCTAGTGTGACTATTTAAGTTTTATCACTTGATAACTAATCACTCAGCACTTACTTGCCTGTAGGGACTGAGGAAAACCTGAAATAATTTCATCCTCATGATTAATTTTGTTCCCGTTCATCTTACGCTCATAGTATTTACCCAACTTCAAGCATACAGTATCCCAAACAACAGATTTTCTGAAGTAACTCACAAAAATGTATTGTCACGTGTGGGGGGAGGGGTTGTTGCGTGACTTATAAGACGGGTTTTGGATTTGATGATTGGATTTATTACACCATATACATTCATACAACTCAGGACTATAGGTAATAGAATGCTATCGTTGATCTAACAGTTCACCGTTATACACGCTCTAGTAGTACCCTGGCAACGGATTTTATAACAATCATTTCAGCACACATGAAGTCTCCTTTTCACAACATAATTCCTTTTTTCTCCTTATTCTACAGCTGCCAATTCCGAAGACTCGACTCTTCATTTCATGCTGCTGAACACTTCTTTATAACCACTTTGCACGAAAAAAACAGAAAACACACCATCTATTGTTAAGGAGGCGTGTTTGCTGATCCGTTGCCTAGCAATAGACGTCCTACTGTTGGCGGGCGTTGGTTCCCGCAGGAGTGCATTTACCGATTCGTCTAGCAATGGGTATACACGTCACAGTATTTATGTTTCCGGACCTCTTCAGATTCAAATAGTGAATATGCAGTAACACTATGACATCAAAGCATCGCTCAGTAGCCATCATGCATAAGAGTTGGTCTCAGTGCACTGAGTTCGCAAGTGCTAAGTCCCCACTGACGTCCCATCAATCTTCACGCCACTGCTATAAAAAGAAACTGAAGAAGCCACCGTGGTCTATTTCAAGGTCATGATTTTGCATTCGCCTGTAAAGATGTAGACACAGAATTTCAGTCACAGAGTCCAGGGTCCCTTCAGAGATTCGAACTACTTTCCATCACAATACAACTCAGACGGGATCCCGCTGTACCCGTAAAGTGACGTCACCATGCCTATACAGGACCGAGAGCTGACTTAGGATCGCCCATTTGCGTTGCTAGTCAAAGAGCTTACGGATATGGTAAATGGCATATTGCAAAAGGACTGCGGCCCCCAGAAACACTTGAAATCAATATCCAAGAGAGCGGTGCGGGAGGCAACGCCGAGTAATCACTTCAGCGGTCTAGTGAAATGAAAGAGCACCACAGGGCCCCTCTTACACGATCACAGATGTAGACCAACTGAACATGAGCCCCACGAAATTGACTGAATATAGGGGTAATGTTCTAGCCTTGTATTCGGAAGGATTCTCGTGACTTTCGTCAGTCGCTCCAGGCATGGTCATGACTGCTTCCTTCCACACCCTTTCCAATTCGTTATCGACTGTCATCCAATCATCTGACACTGTGTATACCCTGATCTACTGAGGGATACTTCGAATAGACTCCAAACAAAGAAAACTGTGCTAAATGGGTCCTTGTTCCAGTTGGATGAAGTACGGTTACATGCATCTAAATTCCGCACAACAATATTGTCGCTTCCCAAATGCTGTAAACAATAAAATTTCACATGCTTTCGAGGGATGGTGACATGATTATGTCACGTCTCCATGATGGCCGTTTTCTCTGTTCATACGCTTCAAAGGGGAGGACAACAAAACTGAGAGAGCGCAGTCACTCCCCACTAGCAGTTAGACTCCACTTTTCGTGGGAAGAAGAGGCCCCACTTCGAACATGCAAAGAAAAAAAAACTGGAAAGAATAAAATATGGTCGTGGATGCCTAAGGAACACGAAACCAAGACTGACTGTGCTGAGGAATAAAACAAGCAACTTACTTGACCGACCGACAGACAAGCACTATTATGCAATGATCTCTGCGTGACGTAAGAGAGGAGGTTAGATAACGGTAATGGGGAGCGTAGCTATGGTATCGATAGCTAAAGCAGAGGCAGTGACAGAGTAGCTATGGTATTGGTAGCTAAGTTATAGACAGTGAGAGCGTAGCTGTGATATCGGTAGCTAAAGGAGAGACAGTGACAGCGTAAATACAATACCTGTAGCTAAAATACATACAGTGACAGAGCAGCTATGGTATCAGTGGCTAAAAGAGAGGGAGTTACGGAGTAGCTGTAAATCTTTCTGGAAACGTGGACTACCAATTACCACGTGAATCACTGTTGTAGTATGTTTATGATATACACTGCTGCGTCTTCGGATTTATGATTAGCCACTAAATCTCACCCTCAGCTCTAAACATTATTGTCCGGAATGGACTTCATGCAGGTGTCTTACAATGTCTAAAATGTTACGTCACAACTTTCCGGTGAAGCGTCCTCCGTTTTCAACGAGAACTCCGACACTGTACTTTTGGTCGAGACGGAATCTAATTAACGTTCTAATGATGACGTAATGACACGTCGATAGCTGATGACGCAACGTCATATGTGTTACAGACGTAGTATATGAACCGATACGTTTGAGCACGCCTTACATCGGTCGGGATGTCTACTGGATAAACGTACACAAAGCAGAACGAATTATAAGTCTAGTTCACACTGTGCCGAGTTTTCAGCAATGTCTACTGTGAGTTGAAGTACTGTCCTTGAAATGAGAGGTATCGTGTAACAGCGCGAAGATTACTTAACCGACAGAGAGTTCAAAGAGAAATGAACACGCTATCGCTAGCCGCCGATGTTTTGTTTACATGCTCTCCATGAACATTCCGAAAGCCTCAAGTTGTCCTCACTGGTTCCCTTGTGGCTGGTTCACAAGCTCACCAAGAAGTAATCTAAGCGGATACTTCGTCGAGCTTCCGGTTAAATCAGAACTCCGTCCTCTCCAAGAATTATGAGGCGGCCGTACACACCGGCGGGGGATCTAAAACGATCTAAACCCTGGCATCCCCTTCCCATTCCCGTACTTTCATAAAACATTTAATTTGAAAATAGAAGGAATTATACCAATACCAAAAATTAAAAGTAATTTTAAAATAATGTATTGTTCTCTCCTGAATGTTTAGGCTGCTGAATAGTGAGAGCTTTAAGCGGCTTAAACGTGAGTTTGTGAGACAATTTCTGGCTGCTCCCCCCTCCCCCCCCCCCCCCCACNAACACTCCAGTCAGAGGATTATCTATAACAGCGACGTACCTCAGGCGTATTGTGCTGCCAGCTATCCCAGAAGTAGTGTACTAGGAGAGGAGTGGAACTTCATTTACTGGAACCATTGTGTTAGATTATTTGGTTATTTGTCTGTCTGCAGAAACTGTCCATCATTAAACGATTCCGAGAACTCGCGAGGCATTTAGGATATAATTCAGTTGTGGAGAGCCCAATGAGAACCCTCTCCGCTCTACACAAGCCAGGTCTTAGAGACGTCGGCCTAACAATAGAACGTGGCGTGTGTGAAGGAGAAGCCAGGCAAATGTTGATTGCTGCAATTTAACATTGAAATAACAAGTCATTTTGTGTGGCTTTGTAGCCAATTCAAAGCACAAACACAGATCAACTAGGAACGCTGTATGGCAAGTACTCTGTTTGGACCTGACAAGAGAAACACATTCGTCCGTCTGCAGGTCAGTGATCGCCAGTCACCCACTAATGCTGATTTCAATTCCGAGACTTGGCGGAGACAAGAACAAATATTAAAGTTTTTGGTTTACCGCTTTCTCAACTGCATATGTTATAGATCTACAGCGTGATAACGTTTTGGATCATCGGTAGGAGCTATTTTAATAATCCAGATTATTGTAGGATTATTTCTAAAGTGGGAATTCATTAAGGTACTATAACTCCCTCATTTTTTGTTATTATTTGTTTATTATTTATTTGTAGCTCATTTAACAGTCATGTAATTCATAACAATTTGCTGAATGTATTAATACAGATTGCAAATAAAATGGGACTATATAACAAACAAACAACACATAATTACCAGCGCTGTCAGTATCTCAGACTGTACAGCGACCCCCCCCCCCAGCCCCGCCGAATGGTGAAGTTGGGATGCTGGGTGAACCAGTACTATCGCAACAATTTCCTAGTGTAACAGAGGGAAACCATAAGATGCACTGGTCCGGAGAGCCACTCTCAGGGTTAGCTATCGAACCGGGAACTTCTAGAATAAGAAACAGGAACACCAACCATCTACGTTCCCCTTAATCCGGGGGTGCAAGTGCGCAAGTCATGATGACTTCTGAGCGGCAGTTGGTTTGGCTTGAGACACCTGAGGGAGGCGGGGGCAGAAATTTTCGAAAAGTATCCATGACTTTAAATATATATGTTCCCATGAATTAGAAAAAAAAATGTAGTTTACCTATTTCAATTTTGATTTTATTAATTCAAACTGACTGTATACTAAACCAGTAAAAGTGGTATGGAGAAGGGGACTCGTGCACCGGAGTGCGACAGCCGCTGCACACACACCGGACGTTAAAGTCATTATTTGTAGGTTAGTTTACAATGCTGTATAAATTTGTTAAGTTATATCCTGTCTTATTAGATATGATAATGTGATCCGTGATAGGGAGGCTGTCCTGACATGTTTGAAGGCGCTGTCCCGGAATTTATGTGGGAAAAACTGAGAAAAATCATGAAAAACTTCAGTCGAAACAGGCGATTCCTGCCCGAGGTCGCGTTTCTGCTACCTGTACTCCTAGAAAACATAAGGAAGAGTGGACTTCAGACACTCCTGCACATATTACCGAGAAAATCCCACGTGAGGAATAAAATTCTGACCGTACAGTTTCACTGACCGCCACTTTACTGACAGATATTTCGGCTCCTTGGTTGAGTGTGTGAATCGGGAAGGCGCCGGTCTTGACACATACAACGAACGGAAAGTTGCGGACCACAAAATGTCCCCGTTATAACAGAGTTACACAACGGAAATGCAGACACGGTTCTATCAGTACACTGACTCTATAGACTGAGTTCGAACCTCGGGAACGGCAAGCGTTCTCCTCTTGTCGGGCACATACACACCGGACCTAGGCACGTTCTGAAGCTGTACGACTCTTCGCGCGGCGCTTAGGCGGAAGTACAGCATGACCTTGACATGATCTGAAACTTCCACGGCTACGTTACACAAGGAAGTCTTCCCACGTGAGCAGCTGTGTCAATGTGGGGTCGGTGTCAGATGTTTCAGAGCCTCTCTCCGTCTCCATCTTCAAGGTTTGAGAATGAGAAATTCTCCGAAACGTCTGGTATTAAGTCCATATTGACATGGGCGATCGCCCGAGAATTACTAAATTTACATTTGCCTTTTTCTACAAATATGAGTTTAGTAGCGCAGTAATTAAAGGCACTTAAATCTCTGAATTCCTACTTTACGGATTTCTTAAGAGAAGCGACATAAGCTCAATTAGTCCTGTATACGTTCCACAGTTAGAGCAACGGAAGTGTGCCAAATAGACTGATGGGAGACATTGTTTTGGAATGACAATCGGATTTATTGGACTCTTTGATATAGCACGTGACTACATTTTACAGTTCGTTATTACACTGATACTAGTGTCCACAGTCACGTCTTCATTGCCGTTGCTTGGTAGCGGCTTGCAACGGCGGGCCATGACTTTCTTCTGAGTTCCCGAACGGTCTCCGGCCTCAGCTTCCGGCTTCTAACAGCTTATTGTACCAGCCCCAGATGACAGGTGAGGGTGATTGTGGAGCAATTGGTGGAATGAAGATTGCAAGGGAAACCGAAGTACTCGGAGAAAGCCTGCCCCAGTGCCACCTTGTCCACCACAAATCCCACTTGACCAGACCCGAGGTCGAACCCGGGCCGCCGTGGTGGGAAGCCAGCGACTAACCGCTTGAGCTGTGGCGCGGTCTATGCTATCATAACACTTGCCTATACGTACATCCCAACCCCACCCACCCTACAACACAGCACACAGCACACAGGAACACATCAAACCATAAGCCATACAACCTCAAGCTGACGTCTCCCATCTTTGGGATGAATTAACAAGGAGCAGTTCGGCATTTTATATCAAATATTTTAACATTTTAGCGGTTTAACTTAAAAATAGGTTCGGATGAAAAGTGAGAACTTGAGAGTGTACTCAACTATCTTAGCATGTTTTGTTCTTTTACACGTCAACATATCGTAGCAACGTCCACACAACAAACATAACTGTGAACATCAAAAACAGTGACAGTGTTTCCATAATTGTAACAAGTGCCTCTGATGATGGTTGTGTCAAACCGAAACATGTAAGGCAGAAATAATAATAAAAAAGTGACCTACAAATTGTTACACTCGACGGACCTTCTATTAACTTTGTGTCCATAGATTTCTATGCAGCAGGTTTTGTTGCACTGGTAACTGACCAACCAGTGACCTTGGTTGCACTGGACTCACATTCCCTACATCCTGAATCTGATCCCTTATCAGGCCTGTCTGGGTGGTTTTCTCCTTGCACACAGAAACCTTCACATCTAGGATTGATGAAAATTTGGAGATAAGCAGAACTCTGGGGTTTGGTGCCTTGGAAGCCATCAAAAAGGGGAGGGGGATTTAGGCACCTGTCTCTCTGGAGTTTTAGAAACAAATCAAAACCTGAAACAAGAAGGAAATATACCAAATATTTATAATGGAAATTAAAGTCATTTTTAAATGTGGTGTCATCTATGTTAGGAGCTTCATAACTTGTACTATTCACCAAGTATGATTAAAACAATCTAATCAAGGAGGATGAAATGGGCAGAGCATGTAGCACAAATGGGGAGAAGAGAAATGCATATAAGATATTATTGGGAAAGCCAGAACAAAAGAGACCACCAGGAAGACCAAGATGTGGGTGGGTGAATAATATTAAAAAGGTTCTTAGTGAGATAGGATGGGGTGGTGTGGACTGGATTGATCTTGCTTAGGGAAGGGACCAGTGGAGGGTTCTTGTGGACACAACAATGAACCTTTTAGTGTCATAAAATGTTGGGAAATTATTGAGTAGCTGCACAACTGGCAACCTCTCATGAAGGGCTCAGCTCCATGGAGTAGGTTAGTTAGTAGTCAACTGTGTTTCAATACAGAGGCAAAACTCTAGGACGATTAATACACGTACAATTATTCCTAAATGTTTCAAACATAAGTTCTGCCCCTGAAAGAGATTCATTTGAAACTGCAGTGTTGTCTGCAACAATTACTCTCACAGTCAACCTGTTGGGGCAACAAAATCCCTTCTGTGACTGTCTCTAACATCAGATATGGATTCTGTGCCCTTGCCTAGGTGGATATATATTTATAATTGTATTGTACTATATTAACTATGTGACTGGTTCTATATCTTTGTATATGGATTTATGGAATATACAATAAGTTAATGAATGAATGAAAAAAGGTCAACAGAGGCCATGTCTGAAGGCACAAGACAAACAACAAAAGAGACAACATCTGGGGACACTATCTAAACTGCATACTGATAATAGGCACTGACTGAATCAACATTAACATTTGAAGTTTGGATGTCCTGTGAATAAAACAAAATTATCGACATAATATTACTTTTATTTACTAGTGACATTGCTGGACTGAAAATACATGTATGTATGTGTATGAGAGGTCTCTCATTCTTCAGCTTCATAGTTGATAGAATAGTAATAAAGTATTGTCAGACTGTATAAATTATGACAATATGTTAGTAATTACCAACATCACTGAATGTCATTACAGCAGAATAATACTTGAAACATTTATATGTACAAATGACAGAGACACAATGCTCCAATATATTATTTGCTATTTTTTGTGCTTGAACAAATTTGTGGTCTTTAATGTGCCCAAGATAAAATGTTGATTGCCAACTGTAAGGTCATTAATTAGAGATGTACTGACCGACTTCAATGTCCTAAAATATTTACACCTATAGCGGCAACATGAGAACTGAGAAAGTTAAGTAGTGGATGGCAAGATCCAATTCACAGAGATTAACTTTCACACTTAACAGTTCAAAACATGAGTACTAGACTGCAGAGTGTCCATGAAAACCGAATTTTGCGAAACTTGATTTGAAATAGGTTTAAACTGAAATTCAAATTCCACTCAGAACAGAATATATTCTGACATTTCACACTTGAAAGAAGGTAAATTTATGGAAGTACATGCACAGAATGTAAAACATTCACATCACACTCCAGTACTCAGGCAATGAACTTCTTCACATTCTGTGCCATTCATTTAAAAATATAGCATAAGATTAGGTAACCTTCGCAATGTGATAAATAAGCCTTGTACTGCCCTCTGGAACAAAAAATGAAACAATTCTTTCAGCACTCATTTTTCTTGAACTGGTTATACTAACATCTTTTGTTAACATGGATATATTCTGCCACATCCATCAATGAAAAGTTAGTTACATTACATATCACCAATTGATGAAAGAGATTTTATATACTTCTTACAAAAGAAATGTCCCTAAAATATTTTGTCATTATTGTGAGGATTTAAAATTGTTTGAACATTTAATTTCATATAGCATCTGGTTCCAAAAATGATGAATTCTAAACCTCTTAACATTTTTTCAAAGTTTATCCTTTACACCAAGGATTATATTGTAGCCAGGGAGGGGCCAATGAAGCTTATGGTCAATCCTCCATAGTCTTCTGTGGTATAAAAAATGGATCAAGTGCAATTGTATGATTATGCTCTACTGTAATGAAATACTTTACCTCGTTTCTAACAAAACCATATAACATAAAAAATTTTAAAGATCCTAACAATCCTTTAAATTTTCACACTTCACTGGCTCCTTATGACATTTACTGTTCTGTTATATCAAATTATATAATGATAATAAAACACAGAATATAATAATTAAATATGGAATGGCTTGAATGATACTGAAGGAGCTTCAAATAACATATTTCTGCATGTAAATTCTAAACTTCATCATTTAAATACTATACTAAACTGTACAGCCACTTCACTAACATGTGCTAAGGCATCACTAAAATTGTTTGAAGGGGAATTATATTACAAATCCTTCCCTTGTGTATCCTCATGGCACAGTGCTTAACTGATTAAGCAAAAGGACAACTTTACCTTTTACTTTTAAACTGTAAAATATACATGAACAAAACTTCTTAGGACCTCAAAGTTGGTAATACTGAATACTCGATATCTTTAAATGTGTACATTTCCATATGGATATAAACGTAAATTTCTGAGTTGCAGGTGACACATAAATATTATTGTCAAGTTCTATGTCATTGCTGTGTATATCTGTTAACTGTGAAGTTTAGTGATAATGCTTTAATTTATACTGATCTACTAAGAAGTAGAATGATCATGTCAGAAAGTCATAACAGAGGTGTAACTTCACAGCAACACTATGAAAGACATAAGACTGAAGTCAGGATCATTGTGATATAGATTAATACAGTTTATTTCAGTTAGACTGTATGCATAACATAAAGCTCTGCAACCAAACATTAGCTCATGGCAAGAGTATGGGTTACATCACACTCTGGCTTATAAACAGAAATGCAGCAAACAGAATTAACGAATTACAAAACATAATATGCTTCCAAAACTTCATGCACAGTCAATTCGTTTTCAGATTTGATCATCTCTCAAACATAATCCTATTGGTTTACTTTCAGCCACAAATAACACTTTAATACAAACTTGAAATGGAAATACACCAGTATTCAGATATGGAGTGTTTTCACAGTATGTTAGTTTTAACAGTGATAAGGCATCATTATTTTCAGTGCTGGAAGCAGTGCATTAAGCTCCTATTCTTAAGACTGTTTATTCCTTAACCATTTGTAATGCTCTCAATCCACCATAATGCTGAAATGGCATGATTTACAAAAAATAAAAACAGGATATAAACTGAAGACTCACAAAAACTGTTATGTACTGTAACATTCTGCTGAACACTCAGGATTCTTTCCTTGAGAAGAGGGCATTCAGTAAGTGAACTTCCAATGGGGTCATAACTTACACAGATATCGTTAAACTAGCGACAAATAACTTCAAAATTCTGTCTCTACAACTCGTACTATAACTCATATTGCCTGTAATAGGCCATGGAGGCCCATAGAGTTGTGAGATGTCGAGGCTCTTACATTTTCTAGACAATTGGCTCACAAATGGCGGTAAGGTTACCAGCCACCCTCTACCCCAGGAAGATTCCTGCTACTGATTTCTATTAGAGGCTGAGTTGACCCCAGGGCCACAGTGCAGCTGGTAGGTTAGATCAATTGAAAGAAATCCAATGAATACGTAAATTGCTACAAAAGTCAAAACATTACAAATTACCTTGTAATTCAGTTTTGTAGCAGATACTTGCAACAAAACTACTGCCATTCAATATAGGTGCCTAAAGGTTTAAACGGAAATAAGTATTCAATAAAGATGAAACTATTACTGAAAAGCAGAAAACACAACAGCATGCTTACTTATATCTCTCTGTGTGTCTCTCTTTCAATTCCATACTGTATATAATGTAAGTTTTGAGGTTTTCACGGCGATGACAATGAAGAAAGTTGTCTTCTGGGTTTAGGCACCGTGTATTCTTCGTTTTGGCCGACGTTTCGGAGGAACGTAGCGCCTCCATCTTCAGAGCAGTTGAATAGCTGCGGAGAGCAGTAGCTGTGGTGATAGGATGTGGAAGGTGCTGCTTATATACGAAGTAGGCAGGGGGGGTGGTTAGGGAGAACGGACCAATGGGAGCAGTGGANTAGGTCTGAGAACTGTCATAAAACAGAATTATATAAAAATTAATATAAACTATTTGAAATTATAAGTTATTAAATTACAGAGTTACTAATCTACAAGAATTTAAATTTGGTGGCCTTTCTATTTCAATGAAAGCAGGCATTTTACATTCATCCAACAATTTTTTTCCCCCCACAGCATTATGTTACTTGTATTATTCTGTGTCAGAACAATATGTATTTCCCGTGAAAGAGACATTTCTTCCTGTGTGAAAATTAGCTAAGATGAGATGCATATGGTAAAGGATTATTTTAATATCAGCGCCAATTAAATGATGAAGTGGTATTTTTAAATTATCAAAGAATTTATAACACACTGGGGAAAATAATATCAAAGAAACATTACTCTATCACACATCTGAGGGTGAACAGATATATTTCTTTTACATGCACAAAAGATGTATATTGCTTAATGAAGAGAAACCATAGCTACAGTCTCGTGTATTCATCTTTTTGTTAAAGATATATCCCAGGTTCACCATGGTTATTTTGCACTGGAAATCATCTTTCTGAATTATATCATCATTAATGCTTTTACAATTCACAGAATTGTGGCGATGAATAAGACGACTGGTTGGTAATGAAAAATGAAAATGGACATCCACACCTTGAACAGAACTCAAATATTCGTGCTGGACATACACCCAGTTCAAGAATTTGCAACAATAGGAGTTAGCACACTAGGAGTTTCAGATATTTCATCCTGAAAACTCTTTCTTTCTTGAAAATTTATGGATTCAGTTCCGACATATGAAGTAAAGCTATATGATTTGATTCATCTTTGTTACTGGTCCTTATTTTGAATTCCCTCTTTCTGCAAAAGTTTCTCACAGCTTTGAAAGCAGTGGGTTAGACTTATGCATTGTACATTCAGAGAGCTCTGAAATTCAACAGTACAAATACAACAGACTTCCACTGCATTTTCAATAATGATATCACTTTTTATTAACATGGTTTCACTTAAAAATCCTCCATTTATAAACAAATCTTTGTTACCATTTTATCAGACATTTTTTGTGATAAAGTGGTTTAGAAATAATTTTAGTATATTTCATGATGCCATGAATCAGAATGTTCACAACAACATTAGCTGTAAGAATAACAATTACAAGAGAGAGATATGATTTTGTGAACCCTTAAAATGTCGATTTATCAAGTGAACAACATATCCATGTTAACAAAACTGCAAAGCATATTGTTCTTAGACACTTGACAGCTTTGCAGTTTTGTTAACACATTCTTTCACAATCTTCAATTTCAAAACTTTCTAATGAAACACTGATTTCCAAAAGTAAACACTGCCTTGAAAGAGATATTTACATTATTATACCCGTGCATGAACCTTTACTGGTGTTGGGAAACTAATTTTAAATTGATAATATTCATGAAAGTTTTAAATTAGTATTGAGATACTTATAATGGCATATAATAGATGACACGGATGACAATGATGGATGGAACAGATGAAGTTTACACACTGAATTATACTTAACATGTATGGAAAATTTATAAACCAATATTATCAATGAAGAATCAGTAAAATGCAAGAGATTTTATTTCTTGAAACAAGTTCCAGCATAATAAAATAACAAAGCTACTGCTAGTTACTCGGCTGTTACAATGTACAGTACAAAATGAGGAACCACTGAATCACAACCACTATACACAATGTTACATTTACAGCACTATGAACACAAAATAACCAATACTTTTATTATAATAATAAAACTAGATTCATGCTGCTGTAACGGTCATTATTTACACTTTCTTATTATCATAATATGAAAGGAAACTGCAGCCACATACAATAGCAATGTAAATGCCAATAATCCAACAATTTATATTTTTATTCCAATGTGAAACCTTAACCCCTTTTGATTCAATGCATTATACTTCTATAGTCAGGCGTAACACAGAATAAAGGTATACCCACATTTTGTAAGAAAGCACTTTCAAAAAGTGAAAATATAAAATTATTTGGAACTAGAAATGGGTCATGTTAAGAGGTCTGATTATATAAATTGTGTAAATACAACAAAAATGATAAAGCCTGAATGCCCTCTGTGAACACCATAATTTGATTAATGTTTTCTCTTTAAATCATTCTCTTGATCATCTACAATTGAAAAAAATACGCTGAATATTCAACTCTTATTTGTTCTTCATATACATATTTCAGTGAATGTTTTGAATAGTTGACAATCATGCCTCATATTCAGGAAGTAATCCTTCAGTTACTGACAAAGAGATCGCTTTTGCATGATTGTTAATACACCTAATATAATACAGTCCCTCTTAATTTATGAATGAGAATAATTATATTGCTGTACACAGAAATTACACACCTGTGGAAGGCGAATAAATTAAATGAAATGTGGAGTTTGGGTATTACAATAAATCTATGAGAGAAGAGGTGGGTCATTGATATCTAACGTGTTCACATGTATAGTTACAATGACATAACAATTCATATGCAGAAAACGGACTATAGAGACGAGATAATAACTGACAAAAAATACTTCTTGTAACTCCTTCCCTTCAGACAACAGTCAATGTGTTTCAGAGTTACGAGCCCAACAGCTTTGAGGGCTTTGTCTGACAATGTGGGTCAAGTGTAACCTGAACACTGAAGGAAGAGGGGACAACGAGGGACATCTATTCCTATTTCACTACCTTCAATGTTTGCTTTCCTAGCCATGTTTCAGTGTCTCCCATGAAATGTTATAACATGTCTAAAATATTTTTGAGATGGCCTCATAACCAGAGAGTGATGCAGATCATTGAATCATCTTTAGGAACTTATTAGATTCTATTTTCAACACATGATGGGAACTAAAATTGCCATACTGAGGATCTCTAGGAACATACAGGATTTTTCTTCCATTAGGTAACATAGTTAACGTATGTTAAGCCCTCAGAGATGTCACAGACACACGATATAACCTTACATTAATGAAAATTTCCCACTTGATTTACTGTGCTACACTTTTAATCATGTATAACTTCAGCATTCAGGCATAAGCTCATTGAATGTTTAAAGCTTATCAGAGTCTGTCAAGCACTGCAGTTTGAAGCTTCAGAGTTAATGTATTTGGGGGAGGTTGCAGGCTCTTTAGAGATCTGGCCATCAGGCTCTAGAAGGGGAGACAGCAGGGTCATTTGGCCCATACTCATAGCCTTGGGGGAGGGGAGCATACTTTAAAAATTTAGAAGCAAGCAAGAATTTTGGAATTCAGGTTAATCAAACTGTTGAATTATTTTTCTTGGTCTTTCATTGCTATTCATATGACAGAAAATGCAACGTTTTGAACTGTTTGTTACATATATTCTGACATTTATATGGCTCTTGATGTGGGTGGAACTCCACATTTGTGACCGGCCATGGCTCCATCTTACTTCACTCAGGCTCTGCGAGCAGTGGACGATCAGTGGAATGTGAAATTATGATTTACACATAAAGTTATGGGAAGGACTGATCCCCTACTTTCCTTTTATATGACAAAGACTGCACAGGAAATGATTCATCCAACAATTTTTTTACTGTTGCTTGTATGCGCATTTCTTTCAATTTGAACTTGTTTGCTGAGCCGTTGCCTAGCGACGTTAAGGGGGATATACATATAGAAACAAAGATACATAAGGTTTTTCAATCAGAAATTCTCAACAGCTGCATTTCTTTTACTAACAGAATAACGTGCATGAAATTCGTTATGCTTGACATAAGTTATTGTTCAGGGATTGTCTTCCTTGTGCCTCTTTCTTCATGATAGGGTTTTATTCTTTTCAGATGGCAAATTCTAAATGTAGATAATAACGCTAGTGTAGTCCCTATAGTTTACAACATACTATATAATTAAAGGAAATACAAGATTTTAGTAGTGTAAACTGTGTTGAAGTCTCAATAGTTTCAAAACCTTATACCTGTTCAGTATCTAGTTCTTGTAATCAGGTTGTCAGTTCATATCACTCTGTTCAGTGCCACATGCAAATTATACTCCAATCCGTGCTTTGCAGTAAGGGCTGGTGACAATAAGCTCTTGATATTAGCCATGTTTTTCTAACGAATTCTTCATCTTATAACCTAGACTGTAATACTGCTTATGTAACTTCAGCTTCCAGGCTTTATCTTCATTTGACATAGTGTTGACCAATATTTGAGGTGTATGGTAAAATACTGACTGGGAGTATGGCTATCCTAATTGGGGTTTCAAAATATTGCTTGTTTGCTTCAAATCATTTTGTAAACTACCATGTACAATTTAGTTTCATGTAGATTTACTGCAGAAAAACGCTTCACTATGCAAAACTAATATGTGGTTACTCATGTTAAGACCTATTCTTATTTCCTACTGCAGTCAGATCAATATGAATGCATACATAAGAAGGCAAACTTAGTGAAATAAATGCAGTACATAAATGCCTGATTATACACGAAATTTTTCTGACATTGGCCTCTGCTATTAATGCAAAATGCTTCATGGAACTATTTTGAAGAAGTCACTGTTTCACATCAGCAGGTTTCTTTCTTTAAACAACCACTAACATTCTGCCCCAGAATTAACTTCACTGATACCAAAAGACAGGTTTCACTTTGGACTCGAAGGGATAAATAATTTACATATAATAGAAATTGTGGATGTTCTCATCCTGTTATTCACTGTATTGCTCCTGATATGTGGCAGTCTCTGATATGGAAAGATATCTCACAAACAGCTACATAGATCACTGATATATTGGGTTTTTGGACTTTATCCATCGTCCTGGTTTTTAAGATAACTAATAAAAACTATCTTAAAAACCAGGACGATGGATAAAGTCCAAAAACCCAATATATCAGTGTGTTATAAGTGACCATTTCATACATATTTTACAGATATAAAATATTGACTTGTGGGGCAGACATATTAGTATGAATAACAAATAACCATAATTTGTGCCACTAGGTGAAAACAGAGTTAAGTTGCATGTAGGATTTAAGGGAAAGCATTTGCAAAATTGAATAGCACCTATATAACAAGAAGCCACATTTTAGTGCTCCTTCTGTGTTAGTGTTTTCAGGCTTTCTGACTTGTAAGAACCTTCTCCTTTTTCAGCAATCCAATTAACATATAACTTTGTGGTTTCACAATGGTGACTACCATGAAAACTGCAATTTTCTGGGATGTGAAGCTGTGTAGTCCAGTAGAAGTTCACCAGTATTTTGGTGGAAAAAGCTGCCTTCACCAAGAGAGTCAAAAATATGAAGAAAAACAACAATCTCACCTAAGTTTCCTGCTTGTTTCTTATACATTGCCTACTTAGCATATTGCTTACCCTACGATAAAGGAGTACTTTCCTCTGAGATGTAAGTGAACTTCCACTTTTATATTACTAGGTTTTTTCAATGACAGAAGCGCATTCAATGATGCTGATGATGATTAAATGCTCTGAGCAGCCACTTTATTTCGGATGATAGTTCTGGGGCTAAGCCTGTCCTAAAATAATGTATCTTTCAATGCATACAATTTCTCAATAACTATTACATTATCACATTGCTTCAGAGAACTTAACTGTAATAATCATCATCATTTATGGAAGCATAGCTCAGGGACATCATGGAACTGAAGGTTAACGTGCAATCTATAGAATTAAGACCAAATATAGTTTTCAAATGTTTCCACTTGAGTACTATTTGACAATTTGCCATAAAGATACTTACATCACATATCTCAAAATTATGAGATCTTGAATTATTATTCAAATTGTGTCAAAATTAACACTTCTGCAATATATATATATTTTTTTTTTAATTTGGGTATGTGTACAAGAGGTTCAATAGAGAATATTCCTGTTTTAATGATTTTCGAGGCAACATGACAAATTGTTAAAGTGAAGGTCAAATGATCACTCTAGTGAAAAAGACTCATGTAAGTGCTTTATATTTTCAAGCATGCCTTCCTTTCCTCATTGCATTCAGGTCTACCTCTATGTAGCAGAAAGCCAACCTCAATTTTCTTTAAAAATAAACTATTCCATCTGTGTATATACATGTAAAATACATTCCATAACAGACATAAGCGTGTTTCTCTTGGTTCGCAGATACATTACATAAGTACAGGGTTCACTGTGCAAATACTCGTATATAGCAACAAGATTAGTTGCAAGATAATAATGCAAATTTACAACAGTACCACTCAAGATAGCATCTTATTATTACTAGACATGTAATGTACAAAAGAAAAATATGCAATGCAGTACACATATGCAAATTGAGTATTATCTTTACATGAGAAGATTCCCAATGATCTCACTTATATTTAGTTACGTAAGTCAGAGCAAAATGTATACGTATGTGTACACAGCACTGGGTGCACGCCTGCACATTACTTCCAGTAATATGAGTACAGGCTACACTGCCTGCTACCAGTAGCTTCATTCTCGGGGCTATGACAGCTTTTCCCACTCGAAACTTTAAAACCCCATGGTGAATGATAACTTACAAATAATCAAATGATTTGTGAAATATAAGTACTATGATTAAAGGAGTACATATAAAACACAGTTTCTGAATTATATTAATTGAGAAATAGTACTAGAGTACAGAACTGTAAGGTTTCTTATTTTGGATTCTATCCATCGTCTGGTATATATAACAGTGATTGAGACTAGCTCTTTCTAACAGGCCCAACTGAGTAGGTCTATCTTGCCCCATCCACCTGAGGATGGAGACAGATCCAGTCTCCAAAACGTTGTGGTCTTTTGTCACATATACCAGACGATGGATAGAGTCCAAAATAAGAAACCTTACAGTTCTGTTCAGCATATACCATCGTCAGAATCCTTTCAAGTCTAGTACTAGGGTGTTTGTAGGAACTTCTGAGTTTCCATTTTCAGAGCACTAAAGTTAAAATACAAAACTTACTACATAATTTGCAATTATTTGGAACATACAAAAATGAGCAAAAGTACATAAAAATATGCACTGGAAATTTCTGTTACTAATACATTTAAAACACCACTTAAAAGTTATCAATGCATGCATCACTTATATCACACAATTTTGCTGGAAGATTTTTATGTTGGAATAAGTTGGATATGATGTTCTCACAGTTGTGACTATTTAGAGTATTATTCTCCGCAATGTGACAATGTGTGGTCCAGCAGAAGTCCACCAGAACATCTTTTCATATTATCAATAACTGAAAAGGCAATCAACTTCTTGGGAGACATGTAGAAAATCAAAATTCATTATTCTTTCCCTTTTAATGCTGTCATGTTGTGGTGTTCATTACTGATACTGTACACTGTAATGCAGGAAAGAGAGCACTAAGATAATATACATATATACAGGTCATTCATTCTGAACTGAAAAATGCGCAGTCCTTTCAAATACAAAGAAAAAGAAAAAGAAACACAGAAATTTAATTTTGGAATATTTGTTGCTTGTTTTGTTGTTCACTGATGATATTCTATTGCCATCTGGATGCTGATGTTTCATTTACACTATATACCTTCTTATATGACTCATCAGAGTATTTACAATGCAGTTTTTAAAATTAAACCGTCAATACAGGCTGAAATTGCTCCATGGTTAATATGTTGCAAATTTCATTGACAAGCACTATGGTCCTGCTTAGCATACACTGAGATCATGACAGGACCCATATCCCATGACTGAAATGGCGTTTGTATGTAAGATTCTCCATGCAAGTCTGAGTTTTATTTTAATGTTAAATAATAATAATAATAATAACAATAATAAACAAAAATAATCTAAATTTGATGCAATGGACACTTCTGAACTGTGTAACTATCTCAACACTTCTATGGAACACAGTTGCAGAGCGTTCACATTAACTGTTTTAGCATGGTTAACGCTCTGTAAAGTTAAATAAGAATATTACTTTCATGGTTAAGAAGTACTATGCATTGTGGCAGGAGAAACAATCAGATAATACATCATCTGCAGTCTCCATACACCCAATCATAAGCCTGTTAGCTTGACAGTAGAAGGAAATGCATGAGAATCCAAGCAGTTGCAACTCCCTATGTTAGCCAAGTGGGAAATGTTAATATAACATGCAACCAATGGAAGCAAGATTGCAAGAATAGGATGGCAAAAACAATGTTTCTGCTTGAGAATATCAATACAGTCTTCAAGGTTTCACTTTCCTTTTTTTTTAAGGTATATTCAGGGGTACAACTGCAGGCCAAAGGTCTTTTCAAAATTACACAACCTAAAAGTATCAGCGTCAGTTACTCTTCCAGAAAAGTGGAAGAATTGAAGAACTATTTAAGAGACGTGCAAGAGCAAAAAGGTTTTTGGTCCGACAGAAAGAGCTACCCAATGGGAGATACAAACCATTCATAATACTGATTAAGAGACAAGTGTCAGTGATGAATAACGATCAAAAAGCTTCTTATCCCTGGCTGCACTGTGGCATTACCGATGCCATTAAAGCACCGTTGACCAATTAGTTCTCTGAAATTCCCAAACTAAAGTTTATTTCATATCTAGAATCTGGAAACTTTAAACACTGTGGTGAAAAGTTTCTTTCTAGCTGCTGCTCTTGTGTCATAATTGAAATATGTAATATGAATGATATTTTAATTCTCTTCTGAAAACTGTACTTTCTGTTATTCATTCATCAGAAGAATTTTTACTAAATAATATTTCTGACCTTAAATATTTTATTGCTTATAATCTTTAATATTTGTTTTACAACAGTGGAACAGCATGGTTCAGCATAAAAGTAAAAACTTTAAGAAATGGAACATAAGCAACAACAAAACTAGAATAGAAGCTTCAAAGAAAGGAACCATGCTTAGGTAAACTACATAAAAGATGGAGTTAATTTAAATTGCAGCAGTTCAATTTTATCAGGAAAGAGTAAATAAATGAAGAAAGACCTAGACTACAAAGAGTTTGAAATCAATATTTAGATATTAATGATATAATGCTCAATGTGAATATTATTTTATACTTTTAAAAGATACAAATGATTTTACATGCTATACATAAAGATGAAGGTTTATATAATTACATGTTGATGTGGAAAATATAGCTGCTTGAGGAATCACTCAAGGGCTGAACTAGGGAATAAAGCAATCATTAAGTGATGATGTTCTTTCATAATAGATTACAATTTAAGTACTAATGACATTGCAATTTAAATGATCATCTAACAAAGATTATAGTGAACAACACCACAGAAATATAGCCAACTGAAATTCAATGATGTGATTCAGTTAACATAATTTGTTTTCTTTGTGTGGTCTATTGCACCTTTTGTATTTTGATTTGATTCAGTTTATGTTTCCAATGTGTTGGAAGTATGATCATGTTCCTTGCATGCCTATATAACACATCCCTTAGACAGTATATCAGCTATATGACAATGGTAAACTGACAATATAATATTTAACAACTTTTATATGCACAGACAGCATCCCTGATTTATGCAGTTTTGGTGTGCCATTGATGTACTGCATCCTCACATATGCAGTTCAGCGTCCTGCAACACAAACAGTCTGGCATGCAGAGTTTTAAACACTGATTCACTTTCCGTGTAATGGCTGCATGGATGTGCACAACAGAAATAGTGCTTTATAAATTACGGTAAATAAATAATATGATCAGACATTTTCTGCATGCTTTCAACATTATTCAAGTCTCAAGGAAGATTGCTTTCACTGAATTTGCCACTGAAAAACATCTGCTCAGTAACCAGTGACATAAAGACCACTATTTTCATGAGACTACAGAAAAAAAAATGTTAAACTAAAAATATTAAATTTCTAATACATATTCTACCATATATGAACTAGATAATCTAATAAAAGGAAGGAACATAGTTAACTTCATCAAAGCTCAAAGAATAAGTTGGCTTGGACACATGTCAAGGATGGAGGCTGATCAAACAGTTAAAAGAATATACGACTGGCAGCAACACGCTATAAGAGAGGCCGACCTAAGATCAGATGGAAAGATGGCATAAGGGAAGATCTAAAGGATTTAGGAATTCATAACTGGACAACTCACACACAGGACAGAAGTAGCTGGAAGGAAATTGTTGAGCAGGTCAAAGCGTTCAAGAAATGAAGCTGTTGAGCCTTATGAAGAAGATGTGGAAGATGCTCTACCATATACACTACGAGATGCTTGTGAATAAGTGCACACACACACACACACACACACACACACATATATGAAAGACAAATTTTATGAGCCTTCAATGAACAGTAAGAACAAGAACATTATAGAGACCTGTATAGAGGAATAAATGACTTTAAGAAGGGTTACCAACCTAGAAGTAATTTAGTGAAGGAATGTTTGCACTAACTTCGCTGACAAGTGGAGGTCGCTCAGTTGGTATAGTTCACTTGTGGACTAAAGCTACAGGGCTTTTTAGAATGATCTAAAACAACTACTGATTTTCAACTTTGCTTTAGATTATGCCGTTAGGAAGGTCCAAGAAAACCAGGTGGGACTGAAATTAAATGGGAACACATCAGCTGTTGAGCTATGCTGATGATGTGAATCTACTGGGTGATAATATAGATACCATAAAGAGGAGCACACAAACTTTAATCAACAGTAGCAAGGAAGTTGGTCTAGAAGTAAACTCAAAGAAAACTAAGTATATGTTGCTATCTCATCACCAGAATGCAGGGCAAAATCATGACATAATGATAGGTAACAGATGTTTTGAAAATTTGGCACAGTTCAGATATTTTGGAACGACTATAACAAATCAAAACCTGATTGAGGAGGAAATTAAGAGGAGGTTGAACTTGTGTAATGCTTGCTACCATTCAGTCCAGAACCTTTTGCCATATCGTCTGCTGTCTAAAAACATAAAAATTAGAATATACAAAACTATATGGGTGTGAAACCTGGTCTCTGACATTAAGGGAGGAAAATAGTTTGAGGGTGTTTGAGAACAGGGTGCTGAGAATATTTGGACAGAGGCTAAGTGTGTTTCAGAACAGGGTGCTGAAGAGAATATTTAGATCGAAAAGAGATGAAGTGACAGGAGGTTGGAGAGGGCTGCATAATGAGAAGCTTCATAACTTGTACTCTTGTCCAAGTATGATTAGAATGATCAAGTCAAGGAGGATGAGGTGGGCTAGGCATGTAGCACGAATGGGGGTGAAAAGGAACGCATATAGTACAAGGTGAATTGTATAGAACCGGCCCGATGAATTTGCTAATAATTCTGCAGGTGATGCATATAATCGCTCACAATTATGACATAATAATCCGTGGGCCATGCTGAGTCGAATGGTGTGCTCATGATCTGGCAAGTAGCAGCCCTTATGCTGCAACGTCAAGGACAATCCCGAAACGTGTCTGCAGTGTGCAGGCGACAGTCATGGAGTTCACTGTTGAACAGTGAGTGTTTCTAGTGCCTACTTGAAAACGGCGGACACTTTAAACACCTGCTCTGATCACGGCACAGAATCCAAGATAAGATGTGTGTAAATTACTTTAATATCTGTATGGTATATTTTATATTACAGATCATTTCGTTGGGCCGGTTCTATATGAATCACTCTGTATATTGGTGTGAAAGCCAGAAGGAAGGAGACCACTAGGAAGACCAGGACATAGGTGGGTGGACAATATTAAGATGGATCTTAGAGAGATGGATTAGATTGATCTGGCTCAAGAAAGGGACCAGTGGACAGCTCTTGTGAATATGGTAATGAACCTTCGGGTTCTCAAAAATGCAGGGAAGTTCTCGAGTGGCTGCACATTTGGCAGTTTCTCAAGAAGGGCTCAGCTCCATGAATGAGTATACATGTATGAATGTAGAGTGTGGGAATGCCGATAGCTGAATGAAAAATTAAGTAATTAGAAATCATTTCAAGCCCCATTTAAACATGAAACAGTAAGTCTGTAATGTAACTTATCAATAAAGGAAGTGATGAAAATGTCTATTCTCATTAAACTCCAATTCAAATAAGTAAAATTTATTCTGGCAGTTTAAGAGATGTCATTATTACTGACGTACTCTTTACAGCGAACTGATAGGTACCACATAGTGCAACTTCATTGAGTCAACAAATGATCATAATGCCCCATGTGTTTCCTTGCCATTTATGGCCATTCTCAGGGGTATCCTCGTAATTATAAATTGTACACTATTTTTGACATAGCACTTACCTTTATAAATAAAACTCCTTCTGATGACCTACATGCCTGAGAGCACCACAGAGTCATATACAAATTTAGAAAACAATGACAGTCAGTCAGCTTAACAACATAGAACACACAGACCCCTACAAAAGCAAATGCTGCAAAGTACTCCAGTAGCACTTGTTATCAAATGATACGCTGAGGCAGAAATTTAATGCCATCTCCCACTAATAATTCAGAGAAATAATTAACTGTAAACTTTCTCATTTATATTGTATATGACACTTCACATTAAATACTGTATTATCAATACTTATATAATAGACACGAGACGCTCCAGTGAAAGACTGTTCACCTGTTGTTGAACTTCTACATAACTTATGTTCGCGCAAGGTGTTTGTGGTCGACAATTCACTGCTATGGCACCCCAAAGTTGCATAATGAAAATGATAATCTGTTGCTGAGACAACTTTTTATATACAGAGGTTGATATATTTATATACAAAGAATGTGATGTCTACCGTATGTCCAAAAAGTATCCGACTTTATTTTTTGCCACTGTAAGTAATGGCCAAAGGGGTGGGGAAACTGAGCGTAATGGTAGAAGGGACTTTCTGTGGCTGCCAGAGAGCGAAGTGGTGTAACACGTGTTTGTCGCATTCTCGTTTTGCTCAAGATGACAGAACGCTTGGAGCAGCGACACTGCATTAAATTTTGTCAGCAACTTGGGGATACCAAAGTGGAAACAATTCGCAAAATTCTGCAGGCTTTTGGCGATGATGCAGTGGGGGTCACTCAAATTAAACAGTGGTTCAACCGCTTTAAACATGGCCGTATCTCGGCGGACAGCGAGAAGCGTTCTGGGAGACCATCAACGAGCCGAAATGCGGATGTCATTGAAGAAGTGCAGACACTGATCATGGAGGACCGTCAATTGATCATCCGTGAAGTTGCTGATGAGGTTGGAATCAGCAGAGATTCCGCAAACACAATTTTAACTGAGGATTTGGGCTTGCAAAGAGTGGCAGAGAAATTTGTGCCCAAGCTGCTCTCGCCGGAGCAGCAACAACTCCACCTTGAGGTCGCGCAGGACATACTGGAGTGCGCCAACAGGGATCCTGAGTTCCTGAAGACTGTGATCACTGGTGACGAGTTGTGGGTGTACGGATATGACCTGGAAACCAAGGTCCAGGCGTCACAATGGAAGCACCCAACATCCCCAAGGCCCCAAAGAGCACGACAGGTTCGGAGCAATGTGAAGGTGATACTGACTGTTTTTTTTTTTATTACCGAAGTGTTGTGCATCATGAGTATGCACCACTAGGCCAGAATGTCAATAAGGAGTACTACCAAGAAGTCCTCCGCCATCTTCATGATGCAGTTCGGCGCAAGAGACCGGAGCTGTGGGATGCACGCAACTGGCAGCTGCATCATGACAACACCCCAGCTCATTCATCACACCTGATCCAGGGTTTCCTGGCCAAGCACGGCATTCTGCAGGTCCGCCAGGCTCCCTACTCTCCCGACATAGCTCCTTGTGATTTCTGGCTGTTCCCGAGATTGATGACACTGCTAAAAGGCTGCCGTTTTGACAGCCATGAGGATATCATACAGAATGCGACAGTGCCGCTGCACGCTATTCCAAAAGAAGCCTTCCAGAATTGCTTCCAGCAATGGTAGGACCATTGGGCTAAGTGTGTGGAGTCATAAGGGCCTACTTTGAAGGTGATTAGGTATTGTAACCACCCAGATACAGAACTTTTTTTTCCCGGCCCAATGTCGGATACTTTTTGGATAGAGTAGTATAAATTGACCTAGGTACATTGTCACAATGACACTGCTCCTGCTGAAAAATGACAACTTCATATTGCAATAAGGGTCTAGAACAGAGTATGTGGCCATCATTCAGGTTAGACACAGGACAATTTAATTGTACATAAAGTACTTTACAATATCAGACTAAAATATAGCTCACTCATGATATTGTTGATCCCTAAGTCTCCCTGCTAACCAATTAAATAATTCACATAAATTAAAATATCATTTATAAAGAGGAACTTGATGTATTTATTTAAGAGGCCATGTATTGAGTTTCATATAATAACAGTTGGAATCCAAGTAATAACAATTCATTTTCCCTTACAGCTACTCAATATTTCTATGTACATGAACAACATTGAATGAAGCAATATGTTTGTGATAACACCACACAAGATCTAAACATTATTTAACAAAAATTACAGACAAGGCATAGCGAGGTACATCTCACAAAAGAAAGAGATCTTTCAGGGTACTTGTCAGCAACTCTGTCAGTGTGATAAACAGGAACACCTTAGAAGAGGTCTCTGAACTTCAAACATGGCACCTGCATGTTGATATGTTAAAAATACACACCATACGCTGGACATATTTAACATGAGTTCACTTGAAAGAACAGAAACTGCAGTATGTAACAGCTTTTCTTCACATTCCATTTTATATGGATCTGAGTATTCAGCAACATTACTTTTCTTACTGTTTGTTGAGGTTGATTCTGCTCTCGGATCTTTGCACTGCGTGGATGAGGACAGCATTACAATATTACAGAGGTACATGCTGTTCCCATTTACACAGATGACAGATCCAACAGTAAAATCAGCAATTAACAAACACAAAATTAAGAAATCTGTAATTACATGCGAGGTCTGACAATAAAGTTCGCAAATTCGCCACGGTGTGTTTGCCATGGCAGCATTAGACAGAAACCTCAATATGTTTTGATGACGTTGGCACATCAGCATTTCAGAGCTGTTTTTCTTTTTTTTTCATCTATAGCAATCTCTTTCTGAATGGCACCTATTATTGTCTGAGGGTGTTTTTGTGTGCTGTCGCGAGAATGTTTGAGCTTGAATTGGAGCACTGTCTGTGAGGGAGTTTTTAGCTAGTAAACAAACAACTGCACTCAAATACCCTCCTTATTCATCGGATCTAGTTCCCATTGACTTGTTTCTGTACCCGAAGATATAGGAAATATTGAAAGGAAGGCATTTTGATATCAGTGACACCAGGAGTAATACAATGGCAGCTCTGAAGGCCATTCCACAAAACCAGTTCCAAAATTGTTTTGAGGGTGGACTAGGCGCTGGCATCGGTGCACAGAATTCCAAGGGGAGTACTCTGAAGGCGACCACAGTGATACTCAGCAGTGAGATATGGTGCACTTTTACTAAATGAGTTCGAGAACTTTATTGTCAGACCACGTAACTCCATGCACAGGACATACAAAATAGCACACCAAAATCTTACCCATCCTACTTTCTTCAACCCTGAGAATGGAAGCAGTTTGTATCTCAGAGACATCAGCAACACTGCCTACATACAAGTATATACAGTTCAAAGACCCAGAAACAGTATTATAAAAGATAAAACAACTCGGTCCAGTGTGACTGTTGAAGTTTTTACTACTTCAATTCTTAACACCCTTACATGTTTCGGTCCCTATAGACCATCATCAGAGGGACATTGATACCCTTTGGAAACCACTGAATGTTAAAATATGTACACATACAATGTTTGTAATGCACAATATATACAAAATCCAAAAAGTTTTTAAAAACTTTAATATACCAAGACTACCGCTGTAGTTGTGAAAACTTTGGATTTTGTATATATTGTGCATTACAAACATTGTATGTGTACATATTTTAACATTCAGTGGTTTCCAAAGGGTATCAATGTCCCTCTGATGATGGTCTATAGGGACCGAAACATGTAAGGGTGTTAAGAATTGAAGTAGTAAAATCTCCTACAGTCACACTGGATGGAGTTGTTTTATCTTTTATAATACTGTTAGTGTGAGAGACCAGAATGAAACAAATCGAACCCAGAAACAGAATTAACGTTAATTTTCTTACATGAATGTAAGACAGAAACAGCATTCACTCTTGCAGAAGGTTTGAGTGCATAAGTGTCACCCATGCTACGGACCATATGAGGTGTGGGTAATGTGTCATCCTCCACGCAATAACTTCAATATGTAGAGTCTTCAGTTCTGTGAACTACTCTCAGTATACATTGAAGCTACATTCACTATAGTGAATGAACTGTGCTCTCAGGCACTGTATACAGACTACTGTAATTTTAAGAGCAATACTGCAAAACATATGTAATGACACACAGCAAGAACCAAAAGACATTGCTTTTTGCAGTGCTGGTTTGCTAATCCTTCGTTCAGTTTGCAAATAGCTGTGATGGACAAGAGCATGGATATGCAGCAAATGCATTTCTTCTATGGCACTGTGCAGGCAGACTACAACACTGATATTCATGGTATAACCACTGACGGCCAAACATAATTTAATTTAAGCTTCCTTTCTTTCTATATGATTTGAAGCTTTGCAGTGAATAAAGGTGCAAAAACTTCCTAACACTATCAGTTGCAACGTAGTTGAGATAAAAGCTATCCCTGTAACAGGCCGTGGAGGCCCATATAGTTGTGAGATGTTGAGGCTCCCACATTTTCTAGACAATCGGCTCACGGATGGCGGTAAGGCTGTCAGCCTTACATGTCAGCCAGCCTTTACTCCCAGAAAGATTCATGGTATTCATTTCTGTTAGAGACTGAGTTGACCCCAGGACGATAGTGGAGCTGGAAGGATTAGGTCATTTGAAAATTCAAATAACCTAAATGGGAATTGAACCCACAACCTTCTGGCTTGAAACAAAAATATAACAGAGGATTCCTTTGTCTCTATCATTTCACTCGCTAAAGATGGAGAAAGAGCAAGTCTCCAAAACCTTGGCTTTTAGTACAATATTTTAGTGAATTCATTTCTTTTTCTGTCATCCATTGTTGCCCAGAGATAAGGCTTTACTAAGCCCATATAAAAATTATTTCTTGAATAATTTAACTTTCAATTAGGATACAACACTTCAAATGCTGCTCAACTTAAACTACATAGCACTGAATGCCTGGATGAGTGAACAGCGAACTGAAAAGAAAGCTAACATGGCCTAATTTAAGGTCCTGTCCCAGAATTTCCTTCGAGGGACTTTGGAAAACAAAGAAAAAACAGTCAGTACAGTTGGTGTCCTGGTCAAGATTCAAACTAGACACTTCCTGAATATGAATTAAAAGCATTGCCAACTGAGCCAAAGTAGTCAGTAGAAACTGAAGGTGAGAGAGGATTAGACATGAAGCATATGATGGCGACACTGTCAGGACACATGTCAGTTATAACATATTTAAGCAACCGCAGCATTCTTTAAATGAGACTATGAACAAGAACAGGCACAGGCATGTTAGTTGTTACTACACATGGATGCAGAATGTGCTCAAAAATTACTGATAGACACATAGAAGTAGCATTGTCTCTACAAAGATTATAGACTGAACAAATTTAATATTTACAAACCTATGATTCATGAAACTCAGCAGTTTTACAAAAATTTTGATACACACTTTTACACAAAGTCTGCAAACTAAGCATTTACTCAGGTCAGCTGTACACTACTGCATTTAGTCTGTACTTTTACAACATTAGTATACTGTTCAAATTTCCAGCCATACATGCAATTGTCTCTTTGAACATTCAGACTACACTTACTCACATTAAGTTCATGTGTACTTAAATACGAGGGGGTACCCAAAAGAAACCAAACTTATTTTTTTTTTAACTTATTTATTCAAATTTTAAGCACAAACCTTCAATCCCCTTCCAAGTACTCTCCACTTACACTAACACACTTATCTAGTCTTTTGTTCCATTTTTCAAAACATTGTCTAAATTCATCTTTTGAGATGCTTGACAGCGCCTCCATCCTTTTTGCCTTTCATGTCTCGTTTCATTCGAGGAAACAAAAAAAAAAGTCGCATGGGGCAAGGTCGGGTGAGTATGTAGGGTGAGGAGCAGGGGTCATACCATTTTTGGTCAAGAATTGTCATACAGACAGGGCTGTGTGAGCAGGGGCATTGTCATGATGGAAAAACCAGTCACCCGACTGCCACAAATCTGGCTGCTGAGCTCCAAGTCACTCCCGACAAGTCCACAATTTCTTCAATGGTCCGTCGTTGATCTTCCTTGATGATTTCACAAATTTTGTCAACATTTTCATGTGTTCGGGCTGTAGACGGACGACTAGAACGACGTTTGTCATCAATTGACATTTCACCATTTTTGAAACGGGAAAAACACTCAAACACTTGAGTTTCCCCCACAGCATCGTCCTTGTACGCCGTTTTTAACATTTCAAGAGTTTCTGTTCCACTTTTCCCAAGCAAAAAGCAGAATTTCACCGCCACACGCTGTTCACGAAAATCAGCCATTGCAAAAACGACGATCACACAAAACAGTTGTCACTATAAACTCTGCCGAAACTAGTCCTTACCTTCTGAAGCAACGGTAGTCGGCTTATCGACTCAGGAATGTTAGCTCTATGCGCTCATAGCGGCAAAACGCGGTACTACAAAAGCTCTGCCCAGAAAAAAATTAGTTCGGTTTCTTTTGGGTACCCCATCGTATAATTGTGAATATCCTTAGAATATTTTCAGGCAGATTCTTTAAGACTTATTAAATTTCATATCATTTTTTCTGCTACTAACAAAACTAACTTCATGGAGCTGAGCCTTTCTTGAGAAGCCATCAGTTGTGCAGCTACTCAAGAACTTGTAACTTGTTTCATAATGCTGAACCTTTATGTTGTCGATAAAATGAAGAAATTTGAGAAGTTGAAACCTCTCACTGAACAAGTCCAAAAATATAGGTGTTTCCAGAATTTTTCCTCCAGGAAAAATATCTCTTCTTTTCTGGTTTCTGGTGAAGTCCTTGTAACAGAGAAATGCCAGCAACTTCATTATTTCATTTCTGTCTGTCTCCTACCAGCGGTGAACCGTAGATCTTAGTTTTAGATTAAGCGTGTTTCCTAAACATTTTTGGCATACTGATTTATTTCTCTGACTATTAATTCCGCAGTTCCTGGTGTGCAAAATTACTCAAAATACTGGGGTTTTCTAAATCAACATTTATGCCAGGATTTCAGTAAATGGAAAATGTGGTAACTCAGCACCTGACTTTGCCCATACATCATGCTGCATGCTACTGCTGTCACTGATATTTTCTTCTTCATCAGAGCTGACACTTTGTTCAATGCATGACAAAATGTTCACATTTATTTCACTGTCACTTCTATATTCTATTCTCTCAGAAATTTCACTATATTGATTCTCTTGCAACAGGTCACATAACACCTCCTCGTCACTCATACGCATCTTCTTGCTATCACCTGCCATAATATTTACTCACAAATTTCTAACCATGGACAGCTACCAAACAATCAGCACCTTCCTCTCACACTGTGAAGTAACTTGAAGATCTAGCAAGTACAACATACAAATCTGCATTTCCAACTTTCACTATATGTACAGTAGTGTAGTTGGAAACATTCATTATGTGTAGAGGCGTCATACCCACTTAATTGCTTAAATACAACCTTAAACATTTCAATCATAAGCATTATCATCATCAGTTGAAGTTCACTGTTATCTCGAATGAACATAATGTTTCCAATTTCAGGGTTGAAGACTAAGCAAAGTAAGCTACCACCATGATGCAATAGGAGCAACTTTATGCTTGCTTCTTGCTTAGTTTACTCTTCAACCCTGAAGAAGAAGAAGAAGAAGGCAGTATGTTCCTCTGAAACAGCTGTGAACTTCCATTAGATTACCCTTTAAACGCCGAACTTCTGAAATGGTGATACGCTTGAGCTGGCCGGAGTTTATTTAAATGCCCGCTGCTACTCTGTGTTTAAATGTCCGTTCCTGTTAGGGCGCTTGAACAATTTTAAGCACTGTAAAAATGCTGTATCTAACGTAATTTTTATGATAACTGAATGGAATTAACTTTATTTGTATCAGCAAAGAACATAGTGTCACATATTATAACGAGAGATTTGAAAATTTTTATACAAAGAATTATACTCTATGTTCTTTTTTTTTCTTTTAATTTTGATGCATACTGCAAAAATGGTTTCCCAGTTCTTCACAGAGTTGTTCTGCATTATAAATTCATTTCTGTTTGTAACACTTCACAAATTTTAGCAAACCCTGGTGTCATAAAACAGATGGAAGCAATAAAATCATTTGGTTCTCTGCTGGAAAACCTTACATTTTGTTATACTCTTCAGATTTTCGAATCCTTTGACTAAAGGACAGAAGAATGAAAGAATGGCTATTCAAGAAAAAGAGCTAGAGGGGTCCTTTCTTCAGTGCTAAGACCTTCCGTTATAGCCACAAGAGATTATTGCCCTTTCTATGGTCATGAACAGAGAGCTGCATCGTGGCTGAGATACAGAGTGTGATCTGTTTTCTGTGTGTTCATAGTGAAATTGAATACTGTAATTTCATTTCAGCCTATACATACATCAAGCAGATAACAGAAAAGGTATGTACATCGAATTTTACTATAGATTTTTAACACATTTATCTGCAGAATCTGCAATAAAATTACTGGCTTGTGATGATTTTGGGCATAACTCATATGTATATTCTTTTTTGCTGTTGTTCACTTAGGTATTATTTTAATTCCTCTATTATGGTTTTACTCAAGTCCGTCTTGTAATTACTACATTTAAAAATAAATATTCAGGACCATGCATGTGCTTGTACTAGTGGCGTGTGCGCGCGCTTCCACTAGCGGAGTTTAAATGCCCGACCGGCCAAAACGGGGTACTTTGACCATGACGGCCATACTCATCACTGGTCCAAACAGGACACTTCAGCACTTAAAGGTTAAATGATGTCACACCTCAGAAGATAATACTCAACACATTCACAGCTGAGACAATCTCAGATTCATGATTATTATACTGACTGTTCAAATATGAAAAAAAAATACAAAAAAAAAAGGTGTTTAAAGATATAAATAAGACATTTAGCAGAGTGTACATTAATATTATTGCCTATTAACGATAATAATGACTCTTACCAAACATGTTTCTGATGACCTCTTAATCAGCTTATGTAAAATAGTTTGGAATTTCAAGCAGGCTAAGAGAAGGTAAAGGAGGACCATTATCACATTCCCCATTCATGGTCAAACCTGTAATTTTTACTTTTCTTCTTATAACTTAGAAGATTTATCATTTTCTCTGCACCTGTCTTCAAGAAACTAACCACAAACTTACATATAGACACATGGGAATATGGTGTATAAATACACAATGTACCTAAAAACAGAAACCATAAAACATTCAAAACAAAAACACGTAAATCTGGGTACACCGCAATTTAGTTCCAAGCAAAGAACGAAATAAAATGTGAGCTGCAGTGTGCAAAATGGCCTTGCATAATGCATAATACACAAGATAGGCAAACCAGGGCTTCTGCCTGCAAGTCTGCACCAGATGTTAGCCCAGTGACTAATTACTTTTCTATGCACCAGAAAAGAGTTATCTGTGACAAACACAAAAAAAAAAACAAGCAACAGATGATTACAGATGTCACCTACTACAGGTACTCCTCAATTTATGTGACAGTTGTGTCCCAGAATGAAGTCATAGAGGGTGAAATCACATCAACATAAGGATACACTGTACTGAAGGTTTCTTTATTCCTTCAAAGAGTGACAGCAGCAGATGTGCAGAATTGGTTGTGTGGCTAGGTCAAATTTTCCCTCTTCCCCTCAAATTCCTCCTCTGCCTTTGACACAATACTGTATTCACCAAAATACAGGGCTAGTATAAATGATTAATTCGTTTTTAAAACGCTATATTTTCCAAAGCATTATACGTACAAATATGATTGATATATAAAAAGAACCATAAACTCACCAAGTTTTCTTCATACTTTTCAAATGTTTTATGTGTGCCCCTTGGGTCACATGACACACGTCCAGGCGGTAGTCGAGCTCGTTCCACACATTTTGTAGCATCATCCTGTCAATGGTCATCACTGCAACATCGATGCGTTCCCCTCAGCTCTACTAGTGTTCTTGGAAGTGGGGGTATGTAAACACGATCTGTAATGTACCCCCAAATGAAGAAGTCACAAGGCGTTAATCAGGTGATCTGGGGGGCCAAGTGAACAGAGCTACGTCTTCCTCACAAACACGACCAATCCGGCGATGCCGAAGTTCATTGTTTAGGTAGCGACGAACATTGCCGATACCACCGCAAAATGCTTTGTTTACATGTCTGTTCTTTTCCGTACTCTTTTTTGAAGGCGCGTTGCATTGCTATAACAGACGAACATCTGGCATATTCCAACAAACAAAAGCTCTTTTCTTGCTTTGCCGCCATTTTGTAAAGCCAGTGAACACGTGCTGCCAACTGGGGCACAAAATACAAACTTGGTGAGTTTACAGTTCTTTTTATATACAGTCATATCCGTATGTGTAATACTTTGGAAAATATAGCGTTTTAAAAACGAATGAATGATTTATAGTAGCCCTGTATTATACTGCAGCATCCTGCTGCACTGTGTATCTAACTTAGTGTTCTTACTCCTTGCCATCTTTGTGCAACTTTGTCGATATATTAATGTTCACATTTCAATAGTTACACACAGCACAGAAGGATATAATCAACAAAACATACACCAGACAAGTTCATACAAACAAATGGCATGATAATCTAAAATAACCTAAAATAATATATTTTGGAAGCATATTACATCAAAATGAGAAGCAGAACAGACTGACAACAGAGCAGCAGGTTGTTCTAGTCCAACATCTTATACACCTGATGAGGGCCAGTTAGGACGAAGCATGTAGTGTAGTGTAATGAGAAGAGATGAAGACATTGAAAGTGAATATTAATATATGGTTGAAGTTGCGAATAGACAATAAGGAGTGAGATCACAAAGTTAGAGTACATTCCCCCTTCTCTCTGCCTCCCTTGATCAGCCAGCAAAAACTTCGGCATTAAAGAAACTGCCACTAACGGTGTAAAGTACTTGAGCACATTAAGATGGAATTCGTTTTTCAATCTCACACATAATGTAGAATATTTTTATAGTTTCTTTATGCTATGGCACATGGCACACTGTTGCTGAATGCTGAAGTTTGACTGGTGACTTGTGAAATGTGAAATATATGTAGGTATGTATGTATCCCAGCTATGCTAGTCATGGTTTTCTTCCCTTGGCACATAACCCACTGCTTTCAGGTAGACATACTCAATCAACTGAAGAAGGATATACATAACAGCCCACATCTGAGTGCAAGTAATTTACCAACTGAATACAACAATTCATCATCACAGAGAAAATATTGTTTTCTCTCTGTCCTACAATAGCAGAACATAGCAGGATTGAAAGGATTCTGCCCCTTACAATATGAAGTCTCATTTAAAATTCCAATATCCAGAAAAATTTGGCTGACAGCATGACACTGTAGTACTTGAAACAGACTGGAAACATGGTTGAAGATGATTTAATTATTTAAGTATAAAGAAACTTAATTTCACTATTCTGTATCCAAACATCTTTGGGGTTGAGTCATCATCAGATAGTAATGCAGGTTGTTATATCATCGTTATAAAGTTAACAGATTTTATATTTTCAATATACAATGGAAGCCAGAATCTCACTGAATAAATGACTTCTCTTCCATAATATGCCCTTCTTATAGTATGAGGTAACCTCAGAGGTGTTATAGACAATGAGTTTGGGGTGATTATTGTATTTGTAATATTATAATTAATATTATAATGTTCCAGCACATTCTTCGATCACAGAACGTTATTACATAGGCCAAAGATTAAACTGTTTCTTCAGGCATCTCATAAGACGAACACTACTCTCCTTAGCACTGTCATCAGCAGGAAAACAATACTGTCATTACACCAATTACATAACAATTAATAAGTAGTCAGGTGAGTTAAAATTCCTATCAACAAGAATGATTCATAACAGCTGTGTAACAATACGATATTTGTCTATACATACTGCTGAGTCATGAGTGGCTTGCATATAACTGGAGCACAGGAGATAGAGAATTTGGAGGGGAGGGGTAATTCTGCTGCACAATATTGCATTAGAGGCAATCCCCCTCCCCCAACCCTCAACATCTAAAGCTTGCAAGTATTTGCATCCTTATAAGTCCCTGACTATTTCAAACGAAAAGCTCTACATGTGTACCTTGAAATGTACCACACCATGAAACTGGACGAAGAGTGTGGCGCTGACTTGACAGCTTCACGCTCTACAAAATATAAGTAAATTAGGCAGTCAGAGATATGTTTGCAGTTCAGCACTGCATGTACTCATTTGAACAAGGCATTATTATTGTTGTGTCTGCTAAGAAAAGTTACACTGATTTGCGTCCATGATGTGTACGTATTGACCGTCTTCTAGTGCACACAGTCTCACTTGTCACTTCACTACATGTTTCAGGATCACTGTGCCATCCTCAGGTGTGTTATTTACATTAAATTATTGCACTGCTCGCCATCATGTGTTGTTTATAAAATGATTTAAAATGAATATTTGTCATGTACTATAACAAAATTTATATATTAAAATTTGTTAAGATTTATCATCTTATACGTCGTTCTTCCTGTATTTTGTGTATACTGTCACAAAATATAGGGAGAACGACTCCCATAGCAGAAGAATGATATAATACGCGAGTTTGAAATACGACGTATAAAATGATAAATCTTAACAAATTTTAATATATATATTTTATTATAGTACATGACGAATATACATTTTTAATCATTTTATAAACGACACATGATGGCGAGCAGTGCAATAGTTTAATGTAAATAACACACCTGAGGTTGGCACAGTGATGTCGAAACATGTAGTGAAGTGACAAGTGAGATTGTGTGCTCTAGAAGATGGTCAATACATACACATCATAAAGGCAATGTAACCAGCTCATGATGTGGAAAGACGTAAGCCACACAAATTAATAAGTATGATAATATGCAGTAAGATGTCTGATGTCATTGTATTTATATTGTATTTGACTTGTTCCATATCCTATGGTGTCTACCTGTATCTGGATTTACAGAATGTAAATAAATTGAACAACTGGTTCACTAAAATAGCAACAGAAAAACTGATTCATATGGTGTGTGGATTTCAGGGTCAAACAAAATTTTTGGACATTCCTGAGATCTACCTCCAGTCACAAACAAATGTAACTAATACACATCAATGACTCAGCAATAATAACAATATACATAAATTATTCTAGATACTGGAAGATAGATAACAAAGTGAGATTCCAGTTTCAACAAAACATACCTTGCTACAGACCACTGTAATGTCTTTGCACAGTACTCTTCAGTTTTTACATCTGTGTCTATGGAAGTTCTTATCACTGTATTGCATTATGGAGTTATCGAACTAAGAAAAGCTGGATCTACTGATGCTACCTTAGCTGTGAGGAAGGCATGCATGCAGAACAGCAGACTTTGCAGAGAAGATGTTTCTAATTCCTGTTTACAGACAACATGGAACAAAGTGGTTATTTTTAAAAATTACTGACATTTGTAACAATGAGTTTAGAGACAGGATAGGATCCCTCTTTAGAAGAACAGACTAATTAAATCACCAAATATGTCTTCTATTGGAACGTCAGAATTTTTAAGACAAGTGAATTTACACAGTTCAAGCCATCTTCTAACATTAATGATTGTCCACATCAGAGAGTGCGAGCCAGGATAGTGCAGTCAGTATAGCGACTGGTTATGGGCTGCATGACCGAGAGGTCGAGTTCGAGTCCCTGTAGGGTCAAGAATTTACACTTCTCCATGTCACCCAGACAGGCTCTGGCATCCACCCAACCTCCTATACAATGGATTCTGGGGCCTCTTACCCCAGGGATAACGCAGCCAGGGCGTGAAGCTGACCACTCACCTCCAACTGGTGAGATGTGAAGAAAATATGAATCTATACATCCACTCCCCCACATGTCTTCATGGCATAGTGCTTAGTTACTTAGGCACAGGGATAACCTTACCTTACCATATGAGAGCATGTGCAGATGGTCTCCTTATGAGATATGGAGAACTCTTACTGTCCATCCTGCATTACTTATATGGAATGTCCAGATACATCTAAGTGATTGAACTAAGAGAAAGGTGAGAAGTATGACGCAAATGATATCTTTCGGATATGAGATTATCTGGCAGGATAGGCAATAGATCATGTACCATTACTGCCGGAATTTCGTCCCTTTTTTCTACAACAAACAATGCCCCAGTGGTATATTCACAGTTTCCATTCTGAATTTATATGCTAAAGTGAATGCTCTAACATTTTTGGTAACAGAGGGAAAAGTAGAATGGATGATCCAAGAATTTAGATAAATCCATTATCCACGCTGCATTCAAACATGAAAACTGCTAACTTGTTACTTACTGATGCTGCTACTGGTCACTAAACATAAGAAAAATATCATTCCAATAGCAGAAAGTGACCATTATTCAGTGGCAGTCAGGAAAGGACAATCAGATAATATAATAGAAAGTTGCAAACGTGTGGGAAGAAGTGGAGCCTATTGCAAATCATTGTAAAACATCAACAATATGTAACACTGAAACTGATGTAAAGAAAAACACCTGAATAATCATAGGAAGCTGTACTCAGTACCTAAGGGGCTCCAGAGGTCTTATGATTAATCTTGAAAGTGGATAATCTGCACACAGATAATTAAAAGTCACCTGTATCTGGAGTTATATGACCTAGCTTCAAATTTCTATAATCCAATGAATGATGGTTTCCATTAATTACTAACCAGAGTTATATCTTCTAAGGTATAATGTCATGCAGTATGATGAAAGTGAACCAGTGTTTCAGAGGAAAGTACTGCCTCCATTGTTGGGATTGAAGAGTAAGCGAAGCAAGAAACCAACATGAAACAGGCAGCAATTTCACTGGACTCCGTGACTTCAGTCCGCAAGCGAACTATACCGACTGAGTGACCACCGCTTGTCAGCGAAGTTTTAGTGCCAACTTTTTGCGGATAGAGGGTGTCACGTGGTCAGTGCAATGGCCGTTAATTTCGGTTTTCTAGACCGCAGCCGCTATTTCCTTGAAATAGCTCCTCAGTTATCATCACGAGGTGAGTGGACCCCGTTCTAGACCCACTACTTCTGCGAAAAAATCTGGTAGCGCCGGGAAACGAACCCGGACCTTTGGATCTGTAGCCAGGAACTCTGACCACTAGGCCACAGAGGCGGTCATTTCACTGGACTACACGGCATTATATCCAAGAAAATGGAACTCTTCACACTCATGACAGCAAAAACCTCAGATATTACACATTTTCCTTTTCTTTGTTTTTTCTCAGGACTGATATAAAAGTGAAGCAGATGTCCTTGTAACTAATCATAATGTTATAATATAGATGGGGGGGGGAGAGATAAATCTGTACACTTCTTAACCTCAGCAGTAGTTGAAGGTAAGTATCAACTTTAATCCCAGAATTAGAGAAAACCCCCCTGAACCTCCTGCATGTGGACAAGGCAACAAGGAATATTTTCTATGTCATACTTACTTTTGTTTCAATTATCCTGTTCTCAGCATTTTGAAAATGAAGCTTTAATTTGCACTTCCCATCATCAGATGAACCTTTCAACTGAGAAAATTTATATTTCCAAGAATATGTCTTTGATTCCATGTCATATAGAGCAAATCCCATGTGCCAGTCCAGTGTGAGGCCAGCTGTTTTGCCAGTTGAGGTGGTGACACTGAAGGTTTTGCTCTGTCAAGAAGCATAAAACCAAATGTCTTTATACATTCATTATTAAAATTCATAACATTCGATGGATTTCCACTGCTTTATACATAGAAATCAGATGCAATGCAGCACTTAATATACCTTCAGCACAGCTACTTAGAAAGTCACATATATCAATGAGTATTAAGTAGCCCAGAATTTTCATGGAGGTCTGAGGAAGGGTATAGTAAATTTAACAGGATAATTGGTCCCCAGGTAAGATTTTAAACTGGAACTGCAAAGTACAAAGCAGAAGAGCTAACCATTTAACTAAATTGTTTGGTGGCACAGTATTTACATTTACATTTATTTTTCACTTCATGGATCAAATCATCTCCCTGTAGGGTTGGATATAAAACATGTCACATATTACAAATTCATGATGACTACACATCATACATCCTTGGTCCAATAAAATATATAATCAAGCCTCACGCAGACAGCACAAGTTGTCAAGACAACACACCTAGGCCGTGGAAAAAAACACTGTCAAATTCACACCTTGCCATTCCGCACACACTGGCAAGCCATATCATCCAAACAGTTACATTATAAAATATTAAAATTCATAACAAACACAGACATCTTACATACTACTACACTTACAACAAGCAAGTCTCAACAGCGTATAATTCACGCGCCCACACCATTTATTAAGTCTTGAGCCACTTACATGCTCGACAAATTCATCAATTGAGTAAAATACGTTACTTTGCAAATAATTTCGTAAAACAAATCTAAATTGTTTTTTATCATTTTTTAAAACTGTGATATCTGACAGTAGAGTTAAATAGCTTGACGCCTGAATAATACAGCCCTCACTGATAGGATGATAAATGTGCTGTAGGTATATGAAGGTGGTCATTCCTTCTTGTACCAATCACATATACAGAGTTATTGGTCTGAAACTTATCCAAATTATTAACAACAAATGTCATCAATGAGAGCAAATATACACATGGGATTGGCAGTATGTCAAGCTTTTTAAAGAGGCCTCTACATGTATGAGTTGGGCCCACTCCCATCTTTATTCTTAATATTTTCTTTTGCATAACAAAGACCTTATGACTGTTTGATGTATTTCCCCAATATATTATTCCATATTTCACCAATGAATGATAATATGCATAATATACAGCTTTAAGAGTATTATTATTTCGCATTACAAAACCAACTGTGCTCAACTTATGAAGCAAAACATTGATATGTCCCTTACAAGTCAGATGATTGTCCAGCTGAAAACCAAGAAATTTTATCGTTTCTACTTCTTTCAGCTTTTTGTTAAAAACAGTGTATAGAAGGTAGCTCGTAACTGCTGTTGGGGTGAATTTTATAAGTTTTGTTTTATCCAGATTTAACACAAATTGATTATTTTGAAACCACGTAAACATGTGATTAAAAACAACATCCAATTTTTGAAGCACTGTACCTCCATCACTAAATACATTTCACACATTCTCATTCAAAATGCTCCACTTTAATTTCAGTACAGAGAACACAGACAAAATAGCATCACTTGTTGGAATCATCCTGTATATAGATTTGGACCAAGAGAGGCTGATAATTCCACTGGCTAAGGCTATCCCTATAACAGACAATGGAGGCCCATGGGGTTCTGAGATGTCGAGGCTCCCACATTTTCTACACAATTAGCTCACAGATGGTGGTGAGGTCATCAGCCTTATGCGCCAGTTGCCCTTACTTCCAGAAAGATTCCTGGTCCTCATTTCTCTTGGAGGCTGAGTTGATCCTGTTGACTTTCTTTGTGTCCTGCTTACATATCACTTAACAGCCATGCTGGATGAGAAGAAGCTTTTTATTATAACATAAAACAAAAACAAATGAATATAGATCACTATTACCAACTTGAACATTTTTACATTACTAGATTCCCAACAGATCCCAGGGCTCTAGTGCGGCTGGAAGGATTAGGTCAACTGAAAAATCCAATGACCATATTCTGATTCTAACCCATGACCTTCTGGCTTGTAGCATAGTGCCTCAACCAACTATGCTACCGTGTGCCCCTTAAAATGTTAAAACATATAATTTTGCCACACATCATTCCCTACAAATAAAGGGTAAAAAAGTGGTAAAGTTGTCCCTGTGCTTAACTAATTAAGCACTATGCCATGAAGGCGAATGAGGGAGTGGATGTATAGATCCAGATTTTCTTTACTTTGGCACTAGTTGGAGGTGAGTGGTCAGCTTCATGCCCCGGCAGCTTTGCCCCAAGTGAAAGAGCCCCCTATACCCATTGGATAGGAGGTTGGGTGAATCCCCGCACTATGGCCCTGGGGTCAAATCAGCCTCTAACAGAAACGAGTACCAGGATGGGTAAAGGGTGGCTGGTGAGTAAGTCTGACAACCTTACCACCATCTGTTAGCCAACTCTCTGGAGAAAATGTGGCAGCCTCGATGTCTCACAACCTTACAGGGATAGCTTTACCTTTTTCATGACAAATGAAACAGGTAAAATATATGGATGAAAATACAAATCTTGGCCTTCCAACTTTAAAACACTGAGAGGCCACACTGTACTTTACATACCTGTGGGTTGCATTACAAAAAGCATGTTTCTTTTTTCAATATACTGACAAATGTATGTGCTCTGAAATGATAAAATCTATGAAGTTATTCAGCAATAAGAATAGGACTCACATGGTTCAAAATTTTTTATTTATATTTAATGTACTGTAATGTTACATATTAAGATTAAAAGAATGGAATAGATTTGCTTGAGACAAAATAGAGAAAACACTAATTCTGAATTGGTTACAGAGTGCAAACTTTCATCAGATGTCTCCTTCATAAGAGTAGACATTATGTACATTTGTCTTGGTAGTAGCAAGTTAAAGAATGTAAGAAAGAGATTCTTCTGTTAGTGAACAATGATATCAAGATCTGTTAAGGAAGTAGTCTAGATTACTAGGGTGCATGAATATTACATACTATCATGGAGTCATATAATTCTATAAGTTATTCACCAAGTGTAATGCAAAATTAATCGAAAAATTACATAATTATGTAGTAAATACTTTTGTAATGTTTTTCAACAACAAAGTACTGATACATATTTTTTAGAAAGAATGGATATTTCTTCAGACCACATGCAACACATATGTTATGAGTTGGATAGGCCTGATATAAATTATTTTGTGGAAGTGGCCCCTTGTACAAATATGAGATCTACAAGCTTCAGTAAGACATGACTTACCCCTAACTTCATGACGGCTGCACACACAGAACAATGCCAAGCATTCTCTATTCTCAGCAGCTCTTGTCTCGTTTCTACTGACAAGTACCTTGACTCATGGCCTGATGTTTGGATCAGGAAGCAATGTTGTCTCTCATCCACATTTTCAGAATCCTTGATCACTCGGAACATTGTCTGGTAGACTTTGAAGACTAAGCCACACTTCAGCCAGTCCATTATATTTAACTGCAAGAGCATATACAAAGCATTTCTATTAACAGAATATTCATCAGTAGTATTTCTGCATGACTTCATTAGAGCACATTACTCTAAGCCTAGAAGGTTCCAATATTCTGGAATTTAACACTGCACAGGGTTTAATAAACGTACAAAGTTTAAAAATCTCACACCCATTTCATACTGGACTGGAGAGAACTTCAGAATCATGTACTTCCAATGCCTGAAGAATTAAAAGTATCAGTTTAAGATTTATTTATTTTTTAAGATATTGTCCACATTTATCTGGCTTCAGAGCAGTTATTTATTTATGATTTTGCAATCACTTTGTTTTACATCACTACTATTGCACTGAACACCACTGCACTGCCTCCTTGCACTTGTCTTGTCACCGCCAGCTTGAACTCACTACATGCTTTTTGCTGCACCGTTTTGCTACACACAAATGCAACACACTGCATCTAAGCACAGACTCACTGAACCCAGAAATTCCACACTCTTTTATTCTTGCATCTTCATTCCAGGACATTCTCACAGGATTCAGCCACCTCGGTCTCCTCAGCTTCCAGAATCATCTGGAGGCAGCAGTGTTTCTTGAAGGGTGGCAAATGAAAATTCTGGTAAAAGTCCTGCCTCCCTGTTGAACTCAGCACACATGACAATACAATGTGAAAAGTGAAAATACAAATTGAAGGTAAGTCTTGCTCAGGTTTCCAAGAGACACTCCAACATAAATGCTTACCATAAAAAGATATAATAAAATCGTGAAATGACGTTTCTAAGAAGACATACTAGAAAAATACACACACTCACTCAGCTCAGGACTTTATTCATTCAACCCTGAAGCCATACAATGATTTGCACAAAACAGATTACAGCCAGGACCAAATTTGCTGGGATGCGTTACCTCTCCAGAGTCATAAAAGTGCAAAAGACAGGCAGAGCAGGCAGACAAAGGGGTAGGTAGGAGGGAGAGAAATCATGCAAACCGTGATGCAGGCAGGAGGGAACAGGTAGGAATAAAGTTTTGAGTAACAGATAAGAGAGAGTCAAAATAATGACCTGGAAATGATGTCTCACAATCATATCACAAAATCCCAGGTATGACAGAGTGTTATCAGATAGTGTAAGACAGCTAATGTTAATAAGAAACTAGATCACAAAAATTAAATTTAAAAATTGCAATCTTACAAATTAACACAAGAAATGTATTTCTGGTTACAACTGTGCCCTTGAATACAAGTAGAACAGAGGTATGTTGGTGGAAAGTTAAACTATATATGTTCCTCCTCTAAGCCCAGTTCAGGAATCTTCACTATGTATGCATATGCATTTACAAAATGACTTGGCTCCAAAATCATTAATATTCATGAGCTGCAGTCAATTGAGTGGCACTGTTTTGTACTCATAAAGGCACAGGTTCAAATGCTACACGGGAGACCAGCCATCCTTATTGCGATTTTCTGTAATATTCCTCAGTCATTTCAAGTGAAAACCAGGACCTCGCTTTATATTGTCATGATTTTAGTGATTATAGAGGAGGTTTGGATTGGTAATCTGATTTTTTGAACTTACAACTCATCACTACACATAAGGATTATGCTCTCACTGTTCTACTAACTTCACAATCATTATAGGACACACTAGGTCTTCTCAGTCTGTTAGTCTTCACTAGCCATTGCTTGGTAGCGGTTTCTAGTGACGAACGTTCCCCTTCCTCTGGGTTTCTGAATGATCCCTGGCCTCAGCTACCAGCTCACAACGACTGAGCATCAGCAGTTCTCTAACTACTTGGCAGAGAGTGCATAGAAAACGCCGCTTCAAATTTACCCCATTGTTGCATTCATGTCTGTGTGGATAAACACATTATCACTACTCAGCCACTGCCTAGCAACGGCCGTTGCCATTGCCTAGCAATGTGTCTACATGCCATAATATTGTGACATGTTGTGCAACGGAGGACCCCTACCTCCCCAGCGGTACATGGCGGTAACGTAGCGCTCGTGTTACTATGGTAATAGGCGAGTCCCCCAGCCTGCCACTCCCCTCTGTGGTGACATAACGCGCAACGCGCGGTGACGCAACACGGTGACGCGGCACCGCTTCCTACTGTGACATGGCACGTAACAGGCACACACAGCCCCTATATAAGAGAGCTGCGCTGCCTGCGGAGTTGAGTTGTAACGTGGCCATCGCTGAAGACAGTTCCGAGTTAGTTCCGAGCAAGCCTACGAGCGAGTGTGTGATCAACAGTTCTCAAGGCAGCTACCTATGAGTTAGTTCTGAGAGAGTTCTGAGTTAGCCAGCAACCAGTCAGTTGCATTCTGGCATTTGGAGTGTCGTATTTGTGATACTGCAGATAGCAGTAATTGTGAATCTGTAATTTGGGTGATTGTAAGTGCGAATGTGAAATAAAATTCGCTATATCAAATATGGCGTGAAGTTATTTGTCGCGTTATACACTAAACACGTGACAATATTATTCAACATCATTAAACAAACCATAAATAATGAATGATATTGGCACAGGTATGAGGTGACAGAGAAAACTGTGTGTTGTAGATATGATGGGGAAAATGAAAGTGATGAAATTACAAAACATACAAGTCAGAGCTGCAATAGCTAAAATTGTGAAATGACTGGCTGTTGGTTGGGTAGCCAGAGCCCAGTTCCTGACAGGAGCAGGGATTTCTTTCCTTTAGGATGATATCCGGACCACATCTGGTTCCTTCCATGCCAGGTACCGAGAGCTTTTTCACTGGGATAAAGCAGCTGAACCTTGAACATGAACATTCACCTTCTCCTCATGCCAAAGTAGCTTTACTTCCCAGTCTCCTACTCATCCATGCATGCTGCTTACACACAAGAGGGAGCATATACTATGTCTACAATGGGATAGAGAGTGCACCATTATCAGTGATTGATGTACATGTAGACTGTTAAATCATGATCAGAAAGTTACTAGATTCTAGTTTTAACATGTCTCTGGCACTCACACACCAGATGGAAATTCAGACATACATACACAGGACTTTTCATATGTAATGTTGCATACACAAGTCGTGATGAAATCTGATTGTTGGAAGAGATGGACTCCTATATTATATTTAAACAATGATACTAATTTTACAATTTCTAGTAGTATCTTCGTTGGATACTTACTGGTGGGGAGTCGAAAAGTAACACATCTGTGCCTTTGAGCGTGAGAAACCTTGGCTTGTAGTTTTGCCATGGCTGATTATTGTTCAGGATTCCCTCATTCACCCAGCCCATGTACTCGATCCGCTCTGTTGCGGGGAAGTTCCGGTTGTACAGCTTCATCTGGCAATTTTAAAAAATTACATATAAATTTCAGCTCATCATATACTGGACAGCACAACATCCACTACAACAGACTCTTACTGCAACTGTTCTAGCAGCATCATGAGCTCTGATTCACTGCTCTCTGCCTTTCGGGATCAACATCAAAGTACCATTCCATATAACAAGTTCTTTAATAAGATAATGATCAAAGTGCCCTACACCTTCAAAACCTTAGGCCATCCTCTGGTATATTCAACTAATTATTAATAGAAATATGTACATTTTGTTATATTTTAGCGTCCTGTTGCACTGATTTAAGTCCATGATTTATTTAATCCGTCTTGCAGTGCATACACTCATTTATCTCCTTCTCTCCCTCGCACTACATGTTTCGGCATAATAATGCCATCTTCAGGTGCTTTGACGTGGATAAGTAAGCACCTGAAGATGGCATTATTATGCCGAAACATGTAGTGCGAGGGAGAGAAGGAGATAAATGAGTGTATGCACTGCAAGACGGATTAAATAAATCATGGACTATGTACATTTTGTTTACCAATCGCATACAAAGTGTCTAAAATATAGTCATATATTCATATAAAAATATCAAACCAGTACAAGGTTACTGATGGAGTGCAGAAACCAGCAATCAATTTTGCTGTCATTCATATCTTCTACTTCCTCATCAGGAATTGAACTCACGACCTTCCAACTTAGAGCAAAGTGCCTCAACCAACAACGCTACTGTCTGCCCCCCAAATCTCCTATGGGTCTTAACTATTAGTACCTGTAGGTTTGTGAGTCCTACAATATTGTCTGTAATATATTTGAGCCACTGGGAAAGAATAGCTGCATCATCGCAGTGGATGATCCCAGTGCTCACTCCATTAAGGCCTCTCACTTCAAACGCATTAGGTCGCAACTTGTCTGTTCCGAAGATATAACGTGTCACATATGCCATCATCAGCGGAACTGCAAAAAGTATCAAGACATAAGTTAATTTCCTGTGTGTGCCACATAAAATCATTGCTAAGTTTTGGTTCATGAAGTAATGTAAATGCTGATATTAAACCCAAACAGAACAGATGCTTTCAAAATACACTAGCTTACACTCATAAATCATATGAGCTGTAAACTGTTTGGAACAGTCAAGATTCAAGGAAGTTTGACATATGTCAGAATAAATGTCTATGGCTGAAGATGTGTACAGACTTACTGATTCGTTTTTTGTCAGATGAAATCTACATAGTGGGAAAACTGAGGGAAAGAGTACAGGGGAGAGAGGGGGTACTTCATGCGCCTATATTCTAACTGCTACAGAAAGTTATAGTTGTTGTTAATAATTTGGATAAGTTTCAGACAAATAGCTCTGTATATGTGATTGGTACAAGAAGGAATGACCACCTTCATATACCTACAGCACATTTATCATCCTATCAGAGAGGGGCGTATTATTCAGGCGTCAGCTATCTAACATTGTGCAGTCAAATATCATAGTTTTAAAAAATTATAGAAATCAATTTAGGTCTGTTTTATGAAATTATTTGCAAAGTAACTCATTTTACTCTATTGACGAATTTGTCGAGCATGCAAGGGGCTCAAAAGTTAAGAGTTAATAAATAGTCTGTGTGCTTGCATTATACGTTGTTGAGACTTGCTTGTAAGGGTAGTAGTATGTATGATGTTCGTGTTTGTTATGAATTTTAATATGTTATAATGATACTGTATTGATGATATGGCTGGCCAGTGTGCATGGAATGGCAAGGTGTGAATTCGACAGTGGTTTTTCCATGGCCTATGTGTGTTGTCCTGACAACTTGAGCTATCTGTGCGAGGCCTGATTATATGTTTTCCTAGACCAAGGATGTATGATGTGTAGTCATCATGAATTTGTAATATGTGACATGTTTTATATCCAGCCCTACGTGGAGATTATTGAAAAAATAAATGTAACGTAATGTAATGTAAGGTAATGTAAGGTGTAGCACTAGGTGAATTTATGAAAAAAATTGTTCTTGAAATCTACTGCGGCATCTGCAGAACTACATTTGATGTCAACCCATCCAGAACAGACAATGCCACAATACCACAACTATGTGTTGTGGCAAAATTCTCCATACAAGAGCAAATATATTTTTATTTGTTCTGTGGGGCAAGGTGCTGACATTTTGAGAACTCCTTTTGTCATACAACAGTCAATACTCAGCAACAGTTCCTGCGTTTGAAAAACTGGGATGCCCAGGAAAAGGATGTTTCATCAAGGTCTCTTCCCTTCCTGCCTTCAATTCTTTCTTTTTAACATTCTCTTATATTTATTCTTCCTTTTTGTTTCTTGTGCTTCTTCTTATACAACGTTCCTTGGAGTCAACGTTAAGCTTTCAGACTGTTGATTTGTCCTGATATGTTCTGGACATGCCAGCCAGATAATGTGGGAATGGTGACAACTTCTCTGCTGCTCTCAATATGTTCTCTGGAGCAGGTGTTATCCCTATCATGACTGGAGTCAACACCTCCTCAGATGGGGTTAGATTTATCCCATTATATATTGGCAGTCACTGTACTGGAGACTTCTCTAGAAACTAAATGCCCTTCACTGAACAAATCTGGAACGATATATCAACATCTGGGGAAAGATGTCACACAAGATATTCAGTTATTCATGCTGAATTGTCTGAGAATTCCTGTCCAGTTAACTATATCAGATTTACTGACTACTAAGAGTGAGAGTTCAGGGTGGAAAAATGGGAACAGCCTAGCTTTACCTTCAGAATCCCAAAATGGTAAAGTTGTCCTTGTGCTTGACTAATTAAGCATTACTTCTTGAAGATGCAAGTTGGAGTGGATGTATAGATCTGTGTTTTCTTGACCTCAGCACTAGCTAGAGGTGAGTGGTCAGCTTCAAGCCATGGCTGAGGGGAAATAGCCCCCAGTACCAATTGAATAGGAGGCTGGATGAGCCACACAGCCAGTCTGGGCAACATGGAGAAGAGAAAATTCTTGACTCTATATGGAGTCAAACTCCAGCTCATCGGTCGTTCAGCATGTAGACGGTTGCTATTTCCACTGCACTATCCCGGCTTCTCCCATAATGGTGGCAGGCAGAAATTAAGTGGGTTGTTATGAATTTCTATTACCCACCAAATTTTGGACCTATATTTCCATTCCTCCATTATGTCTTCATGTCATGGTGCTTAATTAATTAATTAAACACAGGGACTTTACATTTTGCCTTACCAAAGTTTTTGCATGGAACTTACAACAACAACAACAACAACAACAACAACAACAAAAACTCTGAGGAGTTCATTTGTTAATTGTGCAGTGGTTCAAACCTGTGACAATGTCAATCCACCGCCTCTGCATCCCTGTGGGGGAGAAGGACCCTGAGTTCGGTCGACTACTGCTAGGCGACCTCCAACCATCTTCAGATCTCAGCTGAGAAGCGCCTTCATTGTCAAGGTGACTTTCATCTCTCTGTACTGCAATATCAAACACACTCAACATAAGTCAAATTGCATGACAAAACTCGTTTACAAATAGAGTGTTATTATGATGAAATTCTTCCGGGAGTGTTAGAATTTAATGATGCTGTCAGTAAGTAACCTGTATAGTTGTGAATGTTGGGATGATGGACAAAGGATGAACCAGAAGGAAGCGGTCATGGCCTAACCTAGCTCGCTTCCAGTATTTGCTTAAAGGACTGAGAAAAACCACAAAAAGATCTTAGTTAGTTTAGCCATGTCCCAGCCAAAATTTGTATCAAATAACTCCCAACTAGAAATCTGGAAATTTATTGCTACACCAGACCACTTGCTGGAAAGATGCTGAGACTGTGATAATATTGACAGGCAATAGAATAATTCTCAATGCCAGTGCAAAATAGTTATTAATATTTAAGGTTGCAAGGTCACGACCCCTTTTCTTTTTGCTACAAGTGATGTGGAAGTGATGAATGTAATACTTAAAATGGTAAGCTGGTAAGGACAAAGGAAGCATCAATATGATCCACTTTGAGGCACTATGGAAAGCAGATACCCCTGGAAAATCAGTCGGTGCAAAGGCCTTTCAAACATGAGAGAAACGCTAATGTTAAAGTCAGTTAGGAACAGTGACCATATACTAGAATTTACTATACCAATGACCTATTTTCAATTTACCTCAGTGTCATAAAGTCAATTCTCCGTTCTCCCTTTGTATTTCTTTCTTCAGCTGCATAAAGTGTAATACCAATAGCTAAGAGGTACATTAAGAATATGTGTTCATGATAGCAGATACACCCTACATAAGATACTGTCTTAACATTTATATGGTCTTTGGTCCACCAGGTGAAATGGGAGATCAGTCAACATTAATCAGCTTCTCTACAGTATAATCTTCTTAAAAGCATAAGTATGTACGATTGAATACTGCCCACTGCTGATTCTATAATTAGTAATGAAAGCTCTGCAGTAACTAAGAATCCATATTAAGATGCCAAAAAGGAAGTGTAATAATGGCCAACTTAATTAGTGGAACCTCTGTCAGTGCATTCAAATTGATGCACAGAATAAGGGTAAAAGCTATCCCTGTAGCAGGCCATGAAGGTCCATATGGTTGTGACGTCCACGCTCCCACATTTTCTCTAGATACTTGGCTCACAGACTGTGATAAGTTTGTCAGCCTTATGCGCCAGCCACCCTTTATGCCAAGGAATATTCCTGGTACTCGTTTTTGTTAGAGGCTGAGTCAACACCAGGGCAATAGTGCAGCTAGAAGGATTATGTCAATTGAAAAATCCACCCCATCAGGACTCAAACCCGTTACCTTCCATCTTGTAGCACAGTGCCTCAACCAACTATACTACCGCATGCACTATGGTAGCAGTGCATGCAAATACTCCAGTTGGCCACCTATTTCATTTTTGCAGTCTCGTATCATAACTCTTAGGTGAAATCTGCCCACCAGCCCTGCAGTGCCTTGGGATTTAAAATCTCCTTTCCCAGATGATAGTAATTTCTTCTGATGTTTCACAGATTTGAAATAATTATAATGTCATTAAGCCTGTCACAAATGAAGATAAATGTTACTATTTTTAATATAATCCACAGAAGAAATGATATACGTGTCACAAAAGAATATCCTAAATGTTCAAGGTCATTAAAGGCAAGCACATCAAAGTTAATTTGCTGTATGCATGCCAAAACAATTGTATATTTAGAGTTTGAAAGCTATATTAAGAACCAGGTGCTTGAACTCAGAGATGTCGGACATAGAGAAAACTGAACCACTTTCAGATGGCTGGATTCTTCACCAGTGCCCTATTATTAAGGGAGATGTTGAACAAGTTACATATCACTCATAGGGATAAACTTTCATACTGTCCTTACTTACCGCTTTCTATTCTCCAAACTCAATTATTTGCAAGAATTTTGAGTTAAGTGATGACAATGAACACATCATGACAGCTACACCTGATAAAATTTTGAAGAAATTATTAAATAATTGAGTCATCATGGCAGTGCCAATGACAGAAGTGCATACTTTGTAAGACACATGTTTCTTGGATTTGAATGAATGAATGTATAAGGGTTGGGCCTTCTTGGCCCTTGCACCGCGACCACAGTTTCTTGGATTTGGTCCCTTTTCTCTTCATACATTTCATCTCTTATTTCAACTGTGTGGGAACATTTAGTCCTCACAGTGGTGGTCACAAAGAGTTCTATCATTTGTGATACAGTGCTTTGTAATCTACTGAAACCCAACTGGTATTTTGGAGTAATGTGTCTCCTCCATCTTCAAGGTTAAACAGTAAGTCAAGAAAAGCCTGCTTGCCACTTGCTTCACACTGATGTCTTGCTTGGTTTATTTTTTCACCCTGAAGAAGGAGGAAACCTGTTCCTACAAAACATTGGTTGACTTTCAATGGGCTAGGCAGAGTTATGTCCCAGAAGATAGAACTCTTCATAACCACTGCTGTGAGAACCTTAAATCTTACAACAAAATTCAAAACACAAAGAATTACATTCTCAGTTTTCTTTCAAAATGAAATTAAGGGGAGGGGTCTTCGCCCATGTCAGTTTACCATTCATTATTGTTCTATTAAATTCTTAGAAGCACAGGTCTCTCCCGTCAGATTGTTAAAAGGTAACGCTATCCTTGTAACAGGCCGTGGAGGCCCATAGGTTTGTGGAAAATCAAGGTTCCCACACTCTCTAGACAACTGGCTCACAGATGGCGGTGAGGTTGTCAGCCTTACCTGCTGCCGACTCTTTACCTTCAGAAAGATTCCTGGTACTCATTTCTATTAGAATTTCAGTCGACCCCAGGAGCAAGACCACCATGTCTGCTCAGCCTGACTGACTCTCCAAATTTCCACACCTTTCATTCTAACATGACGCTGCACCAGACTCTAATGTATACAGTTTCATTTATGTTATTCCTGCCACTGTTTTTCAATAATTTATTATTATTTTCTTCATAACCTTTAATTTTTTGCATGAAGAACTAACAATTTCAGTACATGCATTTGTTGGAGTGCTGCTGGAAGGAACAGGTCGATTCAAGAATCCATTGACTTAGTTGGGAATCAAATCCACGACCTTTCAGCTTACAGCATAGTAAAAGTAAAGCTGTCCCTGTACCAGGCCGTGAAGGCCCATAGGGTTGTGAGACGTTGAGGGTCCCACATTATCTAGACAATTGGCTCAAAGATGGCGGTAAGGTTGTCAACCTTACGCGCCAGCCACGCTTTACTCCCCAGGAAAATTATTTAATTAATTCCTGGTACTCATTTCTGTTAGAAACTGAGTCAACCCCAGGACCATAGTGCGGCGGGAAGGATTAGGTCAATTCAAAAAAATCCAATGACCTCATCGGGATTTGAATGTGCAACCTTCTGGCTTGTAGCATGGCCCCTCAACCAACTACGATACCGCGTGCCCCCCTACAGCATAGTACCTCAACCAACTAAGCTACCATGTGTCCTGTCACCATGATGGCACAAATGGTGCAGTGTCAAGTAAGTAGATTTCCAATTCCATTTTCAGCTGGGAGACCGACTGGACTGGCTAAGGATCCTTCATGTTTTTCTACACACCTTCAGGAAAAAAATCACAGTGCAGGCCTTATCTCAAAATAGGTCTTGTTTGTTTCTATTCCAGCATTGTATACTTCTTCTCCCTGTAGTGTATTAAATGATGTCAGTAACCCAGAATATATGGCCCTGAATGATTTGATGACACTGAATAATAAACTGGAAGAAATGTGGAAGAAAGCTGTTATGACCTCATTAAACCCTTTTGCATACCATGAGCCAATGAGAACATCTGGATGTACTTCATTTCAATCTGAGACAGTCAAAGAAACTGGCTCATGTTAGTGACTTAGTAGAGCATTTCTGTCATTAGACGGCATCAAGTGTAGCATACTGATGTCTAGAGGAGGGAAGAGGTATGCTTGCTGTCTACTTCTATTGTCATTTGAAGGGAGTTTTTGAGCAGTACTTTGGGGTTTTCTGTGCAACAACCTTTATCCCCAAGCAGCTCTGACGTTTTTAGCACATACTTTTCTGATGGGGCTTGGCAGTCAGAATGTAGCATCTTCCTAGAAGAACTGAAGAAGGTCATAGAAAGCCATAGAAAGCCTCAATTAGGGTATTCAGACTCCTGGCCAAGATTCAAAACAGGCACTGCTGAATACAAGTCAGAACCATAACTGCTTGAACCAAATTGATAAGTGGCATGTTGTATAAATCTCTCTTTCCTGCACATGAGATTCCTGAAAGGTTAAATTTCATATGTTGACTACTTACAATTTTTTTGGAGGAAAGGTGTGGCTGCCCTGTAATGTTTCACGGTTAACATGACAAGGTCGCCGGCATTGCGCAGGATGTTGACTGCATCATCATGTTTACAGGAAGTGATGTATTCTCCATTAACTGTAAACAAAGTTGAATAGTATCACAACAGTGAAATTAGTTCATTTTAAGTTGTAAGTGAGGGTGATAAAAAAAAAAGCTCCTCAGAAAATCTGTACTGTGATTAAATTTTGAAGCCTAATACTAACTTAACTGAGATTATAATAACTATTTACATGCTGTTCCATATTCTTGCCTATTTCTATGGATGACACACTTTGTACACAATATTTAGACCCTTAAAACGAGTTCAGGAGTACAAAGAGCATGCATATTCACTCTGACTGACACTCATTTCCACACCTTTCACTGTTCTGATGTAGCGTTATTCCTGCCACTGTTTTCCTCTGATTTATTATTTTCTTCATAACATTTCAAGTTTCTCCATGAAGAACTAACAATTTCGGTTCATGTATTCCTTGGAGTACTTGTTTGAAGTTCAGGATTATACCTAGATAGCATCTGCAGCATATCCTATTATTTCACACTTTTGTATGTTCTTTATCTTCAAACACATCTTTTTGTAATCCACGCACAAAATTTGTAAAGAATGCCGTCTTCTGGGATGTGGCGCCGTGTAAATATTGTGTAAACCGACGTTTCGGAGGAACGTATCATTTCCATTTTCAGGGTATGAAAATCCGCAAACGAGGAACCAGCGTGAACAGGTGGCTGCGGATTTTTATACCCTGAAGATGGAGGTAATACGTTCCTCCGAAACGTCGGTTTACACAGTATCTACACGGCGCCACATCCCAGAAGACGACATTCTTCATAGTCACCGCCGTGAAAACCTCAAATCTTACATTATTTGTAAGTACAGAAATTGATGCTTGGGCTGGAAGTTCACTGCAATCTAAACTTACTTCACAAATTCACCTTCATAAAGAGACATAGTCAACCACAATGTGAGGAAAAGAATGAATATTTTCTATCTGTAAACGGTGGCAGGCGCGTAAGGCTAACAAGCTCACCACCATCTATGAGCCTATTGTCTAGAAAATGCGGGAGCCTCGACGTCTCACAAGCCTAAGGGTTTCCATGGTCTGTTACAAGGATAGCTCCACACCTGTTGACCTCAACACTAGATGGAGGTGAGTGACGAACTAATGTAGTAATCGTAGTATACAGCCCCTTTAATCGAAACGTTTTAACTGGCATATCGGCATTAAGCTCTAAAAGCTCAGAACGCGCGGAAGGAGCGCTCCAACATCTGCGCCACGTTACTCAAAACGTCAAAATTATTGAGATTAATCTATTTACAGTCTGATAGACCGCCTCTGTGGTCTAGTGGTCAGCGCTCCTGGTTCGATTCCCGGCGCTACCAGATTTTTTCGGAGAAGTAGTGGGTCTGGAACGGGGTTCACTCAGCCTCGTGATGATAATTGAGGAGCTATTTCAAGGAAATAGCGGCTCTGGTCTGGAAAACTGAAATTAACGGCCGTGGGGATTCGTTGCGCTGACCACGCGACACTCTCTATCCGCAAAAGTTGGCACTAAACTTCGCCGACAAGCGGCGGTCGCTCGGTCGGTATGGTTCGCTTGTGGACTTAAATCACGGAGCTACAGTGTCTGATATGTAAATCTGTCACTAAAGGTCTCTTGACTCTGTACGCCGTCTCCGGTTGTACACTGTCGGTATTGTTTCTGTTATTCACGTCGAAGCATCTCCACGCCACTTCTTTAAGGTGCACGGAAGACGTAGAGTTAAAAGGATTGGTATTTTATACGTCTACTGGTATGGAAAATTAATTCTTGTGCGTTACACAAGTCTAGACGTTCCCGAAACATTCACAAGACTGAATTCTGAACGCCGAATTGCCGTCACGGCCACTGAGACATGGAGGATCATACAGACAAACGGACGAACAGCTTACCCTTGATGATGGCGTCTCCCACGAACAGTTCTCCCGTCCGATCGGCTGCTTGGTCCTTGAATATCCTTGAGATGAGGATCGGAAGCTTGTGTTCAGCGCCCCCTTTGATGCTAAGTCCGAGGCCACCCACCTTCTGCCTGGTCACACTCACGATGCGCTCCTGCAACATATGCCACACGTCAACAAATTCAAGTGACTACACGCTTGATTGGAGTTAAAACTACGGGGCGGAACCCCTTGACACCACTAGATGGAGCCCAAAACTGTGATCATATAAGGGACTGCTGGGTTTTTTTAACTTCGTCCATCGTCCTGTATTCTAAAACACTAACGAACAAAACGTTTCACAAACTATATCTGTTTCCGTACTCAGGTGAGAAGGGTGGGTCCGTTAGAAGTAGCTAGCTTCTATCACAGGACAGTCTATTACAGTCATTACACGTAGTTAACAGTGACTTAATTCTGTGACACATGCCAAAACCTAAGGTCCGTCCATGTACACTATGTTCCTTGCAGCCCTGCAAAGCTTTCACTCTGAAATCTTACGTTTGATTTTCAATAATAATATGCCTATTATTTTTGGCATCTCTCTCCTTTGTTCGTACTTGCGGAGCGCTCATTTACACATGCTAGTTTCGCCCGCTTTTTTTCGCAAAATGTCCCTGTAGCTCATAATTCCCATTACGATTTCTTCGAGAATTCAAAGCTCAAATATAGTAATTTTTCATCACTTGTTTTTCTATTTTATTTATTGTGTTTGGCGTTGTGAACGAATGTCCTGTCTCTGAGGAGATTACGCTGACATATCGGACTGTCCTCGCGGAAGATGCACAAGCTAAAGCTGCCACGTCAACACACTTCTGAAAAGGAATAACAAGGTCTTTTGTGTGCCCATATCGAAAAATTTCCATTCTCGCGAAATCTGTCTCATGGTAAGCATTAAGGTTTTTACGTTTATTTAACTACAACTCACATCCTCCATACGTAGTTATCATAATTAATTAAAACAGGAAACAAAACCTAAAATCAAAGTTACATTTTTGAGGCATGAATTGTATCTAAATACCATTTCATGATACAGTTTCTATGCATAAAAACACAGTGCATTCTTATTACAGAGACTAATTGGCTTATGCTCGTTTAAAATTTATCAGTGCTTATTCTGAGAACCATATGAAACCTGCAAAGACACTTTGTGGGGAAAATGTTCTAACATTTAATTTTACAGCTAGTAGAACATATCGTAATAATTTTTGCTTTACACAGGGAATTATGTGGAAATAATGCACAAAGCCAGCATTAGAGTGAGCTTTCTGGGGAGAGAGATGCTGATATCAGTACAGGCTCCGCAAGGGAAGGACACTTTTGAAACTCACATATCTTTCATGCTCCATTATCATCAGATATTGACGTTGATTGTTACGTCATCATTAAAGAGTTGCTAGATAAATTTACAACGGAAATTTCATAGAATATACGGGACTCCTTCCGAGGTATAACCTCCTTCAATGTTTTCGACAGTCGATTGGCAGAATCTTTGGCAGCTCGGATCTATTTACTTCCACTCTAACATTTGCAAAATACATTTTGAGGACCCCACTGTTATTAAGTTTGAAGGTACGGGAATATTTTGTCACAAAATAAACTACGAACTTCGTAAGACCGATAAGAACAATACACACTGTTCCCTGTGATGGCCAGTAAAGGACGCAGAGATCGACGGGACACCTCAATATAATTAATGCTATTCACGCTAGCATTTCTGCTCTTGCTGAGACACGTAGCACTTCTTTCTGCTTTCCCATGACGTAGTATTCTCGTGATTATTAATCATACATTAAATATAAACATCATGTTCTACATTCGCTGAAACCGCCACGCAAATATTATGGTCGCAACTGCTTCGTTAGGTACGCGGTAGCGTAGTTGGTTGAGGGGCTATGCTATAAGCCGGAAGGTCGCGGGTTCAAGTCCCGATGAGGTCATTGGATTTTTTTTTCAATTGACCTAATCCTTCCAGCCGCACTATATCCCTGGGGTTGACTCAGTCTCTAACAGAAATGAGTACCAGGAATTAATTAAATAATTTTCCTGGGGATTAAAGCGCGGTCGGCGCGTAAGGCTGACAACCTTACCGACATCTATGAGCCGATTGTCTAGATAATGTGGGACCCTCAACGTCTCACAACCCTATGGGCCTTCACGGCCTGTTATAGCAATAGCTTTACCGTTTTTTTTAGTTTACTTTTTCGTTAGTCAGATATGTCAATAGGAAACACATAGAAATAAGAGTGGTCAAATGTCGTATTTTTGGAAAAAGAGTTTGTTATCTGTGAACAGAACAGCATCTGGCCACTCACTCGAGGTTTATGAAAGATGTTGAAACGCAGAACTGAACCCTGTTCCGCCATGAATTCCTGGCCCGCTGAAAGACGTTGGGAATGCTGCATGTTGCCCTTAGCCGCCTCAATGGGATTCCTCGGCTCACTGCGCTTGTTACGCCGTTGGGCGTGGCCTGCAAGTAGAAGGAAGGGGTGAGGTATGGTGATCGCGGAGGACAGGAGAGATAACGGAGACAATTTTCATGGATTCGGAAGGAACTCTGCTTGTGGTCATCATGAGAAGAGGAGCCACAACGTAAGCGAACACGCTGAAAAAGCTTCATTCATGGGTGCGCCGTATGCAACCACACCGAAGGAAGGATGACGGCCACATATCAGACTGCCAACCACGGAGGCGATCACAAAATTAAAGTGGACAGTGTTGTCACATCTATCATATAGTTCTATTCTGGCTAACTAACTTCATGAGAAGCCGCCAGTTATGCAGCTACTCAAGAATTTCCCAACATTTTATGGGACCCAGAGGTTTGTTACCGTGTTCACAAGAGCCCTTCACTGGTCCCTGTCCTGTTGCACTTCACGAACCAAATCTCATGTTCATTTTCCTTAGCTTAAGACCTTTATCCAAAGAATCCGCCAAAATCCGAGGTCCTTTGTGATATTCGTAACAAGCTTATTTTTTACGGTGAGGGATTTAAAAGCCCCACGCTGGAGGACTACCCCTTGCCGGTTGTCTGCAACTGCTTATCCAATATACTCGCAGCTCACTCCATGTCTGGAGGCAGTCTCCTTGATCCGCAACCTGAGGACGCGCCATACCGTGGTGACAAGAGGCCCCTTTAACAAGACCTGGCACCGTCAGATTATCACCTACTCGATAAACTACGATAAACTCGATAAACTCGTAAAATACAATTTCGTGAGACACATTTTAAAGGCGATGACTCTCTTGCGACATCAGTGAAAAAGTGACTCAGGAGTGCTTATCATGATTTTCACCGCGGGACATACAGGTCCTTGTTCCGAGGTAGTCAGTTGAGAGTGAGAAGGGGGCTACTTTTGTTCCTAAAGGCTGTGCCTATTCACAGTGTGGATAACAATGTTGTAAAATAAAAAAGGTATTTTTAGAAAAGAATAGGGCATTACTTTTGGACTGGCCCTCGTCTTTATGACCGTTCCTGCTTACCTCTGAGCGAAGAATATGATGCTTATATTACAGGGACGCAATGAGATCCCCTTTCTCTGTATGTACATACATGTACAGAATGCGTCAATGAATCGGGCGATTTGGCAGCGTGTTTCGGCAGCCAATTTCAAAGCGGTGGACTCTATCACAACTTGCTTTTGCTGTGAAAGCATTTTACAAAAACGGTGACATTTTCGTGATCGCTCAGCGTAAATTTCGAAGAGTTGGGTATTCATCGCAATCGTGCTGTTCCGTCTGCCCATGCCATCAAGACCTGGGTTCAAAACTTTGAGGCTACTGGTTCTACACTAAAGAAGAAAGGTGGTAGCGCAAAAACAGCACGTACACCCGAGAATGTAGCGGCAGTGCGAGAAGCCATTGAACGAAGTCCACGCCGGTCTGTGCGTCGCCACGCTACATCACTCGGGCTGTCCGAAGGCAGCGTTCGGCGGATTTTGCACAAAGATCTCCACTTCTACCCCCATAAAATTCAAATTACTCATGCACTACACGAATACGACTATGAAAACAGAGTTGATTTCTGCCAGACTTTTCTGCAATTAATTAATCAAAACCAAGATGTCCTTAACAACTTATTGATGAGCGATACAGCTAATTTTCATTTGTCGGGGTTTGTTAACAAGCAAAATTTCCGCTATTGTTCAGACAGAAACCCCAAAAAATTTATGAGAGGCCACTTCACAGTTCCAAAGTCAGAATATGGTGTTATTTCTGTTCTCATCGAGTTAATTAAGAAAAACCAAATGCTTTTATGTTTATACTGTACTTATGTGTGTTGAAACCAAATAAAAGCAACAGTTTAGTGTTGATAACGTTTTTAAAATCGCCCGATTCATTAAAGCACCCTGTATATTGCGCCGCTGACGGTATGCAGTTGACTGGTAGGACGTCTGGTGAAAAGCGTTTCGAAGGAAGCAGTCTCGGCATAATGGAAAAAGTATCCTGCCATTTGGCTGAAACTACTGAGTAAAATCACGGAACCCATCTGTCACCCGGTAGTCGAAGTCCAGATCGAGGTTCTCGCATGCAAGTCTGCTGCTTCTCTGTTACACCTACTTGGAGTTCACCCTTGATTTACTCGTAACTACACTGATTACTAATCACATTCTCGTTAACCTTGGCGCTGTGTACTGTGGTCGTCAGGCGGATGTGGATAAGTATAGAGCACGATTTATTGCCATGAATTGTTATGCAAGTTTTTACGTATTCTATTATCAAATTGTGCCATTGCTACTTTGCTGAACACCGATAAAGGCGAGCAGAACAAAGAAGTGTGGAGATAATGTGAATGCCTTTGAAGGAAAATTTTGCTAGAAATTCTTCCTTCACTATCTTGCGAGATACCTCACCACAATGCAAGGACACACTGCCCCAAAAATTAATGTATTATTAGCTCCTTTTTTTGCTGGGTACCTCTCGTTCTGGATGAAGTTGAGATAGCACACAGCACGAGTCCTAAAGGGTCCTTCCAAATTCTGGTTCGTTACTAGCGACAGAATTCGGTATCTCCGGCTGTGGGAAATCGAACAAGCCTTTCTCTGTTCTGTTTTGTATTGAGTTGTGCGAATGGAACGTTAAATTTCTGAGATTGCAGCTTGCAATACAACTTACTGTCTCCTATATGGAAATTCACTGCTCCTCAAGATTTGTATCTTCTGGGATATAACGCCGTATAGTCCGTTGAAAGTCAACAGACGTTTCGGAGGAATATTATGACCATATTTAAATGCACACATAATACTCTCTACATGTTCTGTCGCAGTTTCCTCACGTTGAATTATGCTGAAATATACTGAACACTACATACTTAGGTTTACTTCTCATTTTGCCACTTTCGAATTCGACAGCTCACTAATAAAACACTGAAGCTATTGAAAAAAGCGTAAAGGTAAGAAAAAGTAAAGCTATCCCTGTAACAGACCGTGAAGGCCCATACGGTTGTGAGACGTCGAGGCTCACATTTTCTAGACAATTGACTCACAGATGGCGGTAAGGTTTTTCAGCCTTACGCACCGGCTGTCCCCCCACCCCCTTCAAGAATATTTCTGAACTTCTATACTGTCAGCGAAATCTGAAAACAATTCAAATATGATTTAATACACGTTACAAAATTAGTACTTAAAATATACAGATATAACATTTGTTTCGTGTGTTTTACTAATCTCCACCATCTCAGATGGTTGAGTGGTTCACTATATGACAAAACGCCATTTTTGCGTTCAGTTTCTTGTACAACAAAACAAAGCATAAGCTCCTAAACATGAATACTTACTGCATTTACTCGTCTAAGTTCATTTTTTAACATTATGCTAATGTAACTTGGCCGATCACAGTGGCCGCGCGGTCTAAGGCATGAACTGTCTTCGCCGCGCTCGAACACTGGGGTCGTTAGTTCGAATCCCACTCGAGGCATGGACATCTGTGTTCATTGTGCGTCTGTGTTATGTAACTACCTTGCGACGGGCTGTTCCCCCGTTCAAGGAATCCTACAGACTGTCTAAGTTTAAGAAACTAAAGTGAAACGAAACTTTTTACGGATGCCCTATGCTCCAAGTGGGAGCAACAGGAATAGAAGAAGAATCAGAATAAGAATATAACTTGCCTATCCTTGAGCACGTGTTAGGCAATCGACTGGTACAAGTAGGTCAGACTGCGCTATCTCGACACACACTTATTGTAGGTGCAGTAAAAATCCTATACCAGTAACTACCGGCGAGTGTTCATTGATATGGCCGCACGTGGCACCTCCCTGCATTCGTGTTCAGCAAAGACTGAGTGTTCAATTTATGAAAAAGTATTTATGCACACTAATTCAAATTCACGCAATTTTAAACCCGAGGTCGAGGGTTGTTGACGTACAATGCGGCGGTTGAAATCCCACTATTTATAATAAATTCGACGTTGGTGTTCGTACTAATCATGACGCGTGACAACCGGAATTACACTGATATCAGGAAAGAGATTTCCTTACGTCTCAAACGTTACATTTTACCGTCACATTATTATTTTTTTATTGCTAGTGGAGTGCGACTAAGTCCCTTGTACTTGTACTTGTAATTCTGGCCTATTGTACCAGGCCCAGATGATAGGTGAGGGTGATTGTGGAGCAATTGGTTGAATGAAGATTGGCAGGGGAAACCAAAGTACTCGGAAAAAAACTGCCCCAGCGCCACTTTGTTCACCACAAATCCCACTTGACCAGACCCCGGGATCGAACCCGGGCCGCCGCGGTGGGAAGCCAGTGACTAACCGCTTGAGCTATGGCGCGGCCATGAAGGAGTTTTAGAGTTATACATAAAGATGTAACTTAGGTTTCTGTCGTAACAGGAAACTTTATTTTGTGACTGATTATTAGTGAAATTCTTTATAAATCTGTTGGTATTCACAAAAAAGAAACTTAACTGTTAGCTGTGTATGTTCTTGTGTTGCTTATCCTGTGGAGACGAAGGTAGTTTCCTTTCTGAATGGTTTTCCCAGCCCCGCTGTTGACCTGGGGTCGACTCAGCCTCTAACAGAAACGAGTACAGGTATCTTTCTGGGGATAAAGGCCGGCCGGCGCGTAAGCCTGACAACCTCACCTCCATCTGTGAGCCAATTTTCTAAAAACAATGTAGCAGCCTCGACGTGTCATAAACGTATGCCCCCCCCCCACCGCCTGTTACAGGGATAGTTTTATTTTTTATGTTTACTGTTGTAACTGTACAATTATGGTGTTTTACTTACATTTCATGGAATTACGTGGGAAGATATGGCTCGGTAGAATTTTTGTGTAGCAGCTGCGCCCAGAGGAAATATAATATTCAGCTGGGAGCTGCGTCTGGCGGTCTTGTAAGACAGTGACATAGCACAGCTGCAGTTACAGAATTCTGTCACTTATAACGAACCAGAACTGGGATGGGCCGTTCAAGACTCGTGCTGTGTTCTATCTCAACTTCACCTGGAATGCCAGGTACCCAGCAAAAGAAGGAGCTAATCATAGATGGATTTTGGGGGCAGTGTGTTTTTGCATTGCGATGAGGTGTCTCGTAAGATAGTAAAGGGAGAATTTCTAGCAAAATTTTTTTCTCAAAAATATGCAGGTTATCTTCACACGTATCGCCAATGTTCTGTCTTCGTTCGTAGCACACGTAAACACTTACATAACGATTCATGAAGAGAAATCGTGCCCTGTATTTTTCCACGCCAGTGTCGCGTCCAGGCTACAGAAAATAACAAACTGTGGCATTTAAAAAATTCACAAACATACCGAATTCTGAAACACCCTTATATTCAGTAGATATATGGTTCGAATCTCGTCTGGGACACCAGATATTCTAACTGAAGTTCGGAGTTTTCTTCAGGCACGTCGATTCCTCTCGAATCCTTTCCCGACGCTATATATGTCAGACACTGACAGCGTCGGGAAAGGAACCGTGTCCGGCAAAAGTGTTAAACATTTTTGTCCCTTAATTAGAAAATGGTGGATGAACATAAGCGAACTCAACAAATTGTTTCTAATTGATTCACTCTTGTGCTGTTGTTTCGAAGCAAGCGATCCAAGGGTATACTGGGGACAATGTTCGGTCTCTGGTCGTAATACGGATCAAAACCTCCAGGACATGAATCTGAAGCCCTAAGCATTTAAATCAACTTATTTTTTTTGTACTAGTGTTCGGCGTTTCGTTCTAAAACAGGGACTAATTCCAGGAAGCTGCCAGTCACTCCTGTGGGGTTCAGATGACGGCGAATGATATTCGGGATCACTGACTGACTGACTGACTGACTGACTGACTGACTGACTGACTGACTGACTGACTGACTGACTGACTGACACCAGCTGTTTCCAGCTGACTTAAATGTGTACGTTCCGCTTAAAAGTTCGCCCTGAGGACAGAAAGAGGTCTAGGTTCGGAACGTCATGAAGTTTCAGAATAACAGAAGATGGACAACGAGTAAGTACTCAATCCACAGGACGTGGGTGTCTACAGAGAAAGTCATAAACGCCACCACAACCTTCACTGTATCATTTCAAAATTAAATTTTTATACACCGTTTCCTCAATTCTAAGCCTCCCAAGAACACTTACTTTTTTTTCAGAAGACTTATTCATGATCTAAAAAAAATAGTAAATACATTCAAATAACGACAAAAAATTGTATCTGTTGCTCATCAGACAGATATGTCTCGACCTGAAAAGTCATTAGAATTGTCCTGTAACTAAAATTTTCAGTTCAGTTACTCAGGTTCTCCATATCAGAGTTCTTTCATGCCTAAAACTTATATGTCGTTACAATTAATAAGAAAACTAATATGGTATACGCTTAATACGAGTATATTGCCACGTGACTGACTATAGACGGGGTTTGGACTGGGAACTGGATATATTGAACACTTACAGAATGTAACTACGACAGTCTCACTGAATTACACACACCAAAGATCACTGTAACTACAGCATGCATAATGTCTTTTCAGTTCACAATGTCTTTACCAGTCGCCGCCTGGCGACAGATCCCAACAATGTCCTCTGCTTCCGTGTTCACCTTCTTACCGGCTGGCGACTGTCTTGCAACTACCTCCTACTACTTTAACTGCCGTCTCTAGGCTCTCTCTAATCAAAGTCAAAGTTATGTTACGATCGATGGTCAGTCGGCCAGTCTGTTTTGGAATAAAGTGCCCATCTAGGGCTTAAGACCAGATCTTTTTTACTGTCAGACATTTGCGGGTTTGTTGATGTGGGACGCTCTCTCTGACGAGAGGAGGGAACTGTCGTGTCGTTTGTCAGAATCACAGGCAAGAGTAGTAAGTCTGTTGTCAGTATGTAC